>NC_056436.1:2110431-2118611 GCF_018296145.1 Oncorhynchus tshawytscha | reverse complement strand
AGGAGGCAGGTAACCTAGTGGTTAGATTGTAGGGGAGACAGGGTAGCCTAGTGGTTAGAGTGTTGGACTAGTAACCGGAAGGTTGCAAGTTCAAATCCCTGAGCTGACAAGATACAAATCTGTCGTTCTGCCCCTTAACAGGCAGTTAACCCACTGTTCCTAGGGCGTCATTGAAAATAAGAATTTGTTCTTAACTGACTTGCCGAGTTAAATAGACAAGATGCCGAACAAAACAATAAACACTACAAAACAAACCGTGAAGCTCAAGGCGATGTGCCATAAACAAAGTCAACTTCCCACAAACACAGGTGGGAAAAAGGGCTGGTGGGAAAAAGTATGGTTCCCAATCAGAGACAACGATAGACAGCTGTCCCTGATTTAGAACCCTACCCGGCCGAAACATAGAACTACACAACATAGAACACAGGATGCCCACCCCAACTCACGCCCTGACCAAACCCCAACTCACGCCCTGACCAAACCCCAACTCACGCCCTGACCAAACCCCAACTCACACCCTGACCAAACCCCAACTCACACCCTGACCAAACCCCAACTCACGTCCTGACCAAACCCCAACTCACACCCTGACCAAACCCCAACTCACACCCTGACCAAACCCCAACTCACGCCCTGACCAAACCCCAACTCACACCCTGACCAAACCCCCAACTCACACTCACCCTGACCCAAAATAGAGACATAAAAAGGATCTCCCGTGAGAACCAGGCTATATATACAGGGTACCTGTACTGAGTCAATGATAACTAGGACACAAACAAGTACTGAAAATAAGATAACTAGGTTATATACACATACAAGTACTGAGTCAAAGGATCTCTAAGGTCAGCTGAGTACTGTAAGATAACCAGGCTATATATACAGGGTACCTGTACTGAGTAATGATAACTAGGTTTTATACACAGGGTACCAGAACTGGTAATGATAACTAGGTTATATAAGTACTACTGAGTCAATGAGTAATGATAACTAGGCAATACCAGTACTGAGTACTGAGTAATGATAACTAGGCTATATATACAGGGTACCTGTACTGAGTAATGATAACTAGGTTATATACACAGGGTACCAGTACTGAGTAATGATAACTAGGCTCTATACACAGGGTACCAGTACTGAGTAATGATAACTAGGTTTTATACACAGGGTACCAGTACTGAGTAATGATAACTAGGCTATATACACAAGGTACCAGTACTGAGTCCATGTGCAGGGGTACAAGGTCATTGGGGTAAATATGTACATATAACTAGGAATAAAGTGACTAGTCAACAGGATAGATAATTAACAGTAGTAGCAGCGTGTGACAAGTCAAGTTAGTTAAAAAAAGGGTCATTGCAGTCCAGGTAACTATTTGGTTAACGATTTAACTAACTACTATAAAGGCACAAGGCCAGACCCAAATGCAGACACAGGAGGCAGATGGACCTCCAATGTTAATTATAACAAAGGGAGGAGGCAGATGGATCTCCAATGTTAATTATAACAAAGGGAGGAGGCAGATGGATCTCCAATGTTAATTATAACAAAGGGAGGAGGCAGATGGATCTCCAATGTTAATTATAACAAAGGGAGGAGGCAGATGGATCTCCAATGTTAATTATAACAAAGGGAGGAGGCAGATGGACCTCCAATGTTAATTATAACAAAGGCAGGTTGGGGACAGGCGAGAGTTCATAAATCAGGTTAGAGTCCAAACAGTACCAGACGATAGGCAGTCTCGAGGTCAGGCCAGGCAGGGGGGAGAAACCAGGTCAGAGTCCAAACAGTACCAGACGATAGGCAGTCTCGAGGTCAGGCCAGGCAGGGGGGAGAAACCAGATCTGGGTCCAAAACAGTACAAGGGGATAGGCAGGCTGGTTGTCAGAACAGGCAGGCTGGTTGTCAGAACAGGCAGAAGGGTCAGGCAAGCTGGTTAGAAGCTGTTCAGGGTCCTGTTGGTTAAAGAGTTGGTGAATCGGTTTTGCTTGCTGTGCGATAGCAGACAGATCTATGACTTAGTGGCAGGAGTCTTTGACATTTTTTGGGGCCTTCCACTGACACAGCCAGGTATAAATGTCCTGGATGGCAGGGAGCTCAGCCCCAGTGATGTTCTATGTCGTACGCACTACCCTCTGTAGGGCCTTGAGATCGGATGCCAAGCAGTTGCCGTACCAAGCAGTCATGCAGCCAGTCTAGATGCACTCAATGGCGCAGCTATATACATTTTTGAGGATCTGAGGGTTTGCCAAATCTTTATCAGCCTCTTGGTGGAAGAGGCGTTGTCATGCCCTCTTCATGGCTGTGGTGGTGTGTTTGGACCATGATAGATCCTTAGTCATGTGGACACTGAGGAACTTGAAGCTCTCGACCCACTCCTCTACAGCCCCGTCGATGTGAATGGAGGCCTGCTCGGCCCTCATTTTCCTGTAGTCCACGATCAGCTCCTTTGTCTTGCTGACATTGAGGGAGAGGTTTTTGTCCTGGCCTCCTCCCTGTATTCTGTCTCGTCGTTGCTTGGTGATCAGGTCTACCACCGTTGTGTCGTCAGCTAACTTAATAATGGTGTTGGAGTCGTGTGCGGCCATTTAGTTGTGAGTGAACAGGGAATACAGGAGGGGACTGAGCACGCACCCCTGAGGGGTCCCTGTGTTGAGGATCAGCATGGCAGATGTGTTGTTACCAACCCTTACCACCTGGGGGCGGCCCGTCAGGAAGTCCAGGATCCAGTTGCAGAGGGAGGTGTTTAGTCCCAGGGTCCTTAGCTTAGAAGGCGCTATGGTGTTGAACGCTGAGCTGTTGTCAATGAACAGCATTCTCACATAGCTGTTCTTCTTGTCCAGATGGGTGAGGGCAGTGTGAGTAGAGATTGCGTCATCTATGGATCTGTTGGGACGGTATGTGAATTGAAGTAGGTCCAGTGTGTCTGAGATGATGGTGTTGATGTGAACCATGACCAGCCTTTCAAAGCATTTCATGGCTACAGATGTGAGTGCTACGGGGCGATAGTCATTTAGGCAGGTTACCTTGGTGTTCTTGGGCACAGGGACTATGGTGGTCTGTTTGAAACGTGTAGGTGTTACAGACTCAGACAGGGAGAAGTTGAAAATGTTTCTTAATTAAACCGTGTATACCAGGTGAATATCAGGTGAATATCAGGTGAATATCAGGTGAATATCAGGTGTATAGCAGGTGAATAGCAGGTGTATAGCAGGTGAATACCAGGTGAATATCAGGTGAATATCAGGTGAATATCAGGTGTATAGCAGGTGAATAGCAGGTGTATAGCAGGTGAATACCAGGTGAATATCAGGTGAATATCAGGTGAATACCAGGTGTGAATATCAGGTGTATAGCAGGTGAATAGCAGGTGTATAGCAGGTGAATACCAGGTGAATATCAGGTGAATAGCAGGTGAATAGCAGGTGAATAGCAGGTGAATAGCAGGTGAATAGCAGGTGAATAGCAGGTGAATAGCAGGTGTATATCAGGTGAATAGCAGGTGAATAGCAGGTGTATAGCAGGTGAATAGCAGGTGAATAGCAGGTGAATAGCAGGTGAATAGCAGGTGAATAGCAGGTGAATAGCAGGTGAATAGCAGGTGTATAGCAGGTGAATAGCAGGTGAATAGCAGGTGAATAGCAGGTGAATAGCAGGTGAATAGCAGGGTGCAGGTAGCAGGTGAATAGCAGGTGAATAGCAGGTGCAGGTGAATAGCAGGTGAATAGCAGGTGAATAGCAGGTGAATAGCAGGTGAATAGCAGGTGGTGAATAGCAGGTGAATAGCAGGTGAATACCAGGTGAATAGCAGGTGAATGCAATGAATAGCAGGTGAATAGCAGGTGAATAGCAGGTGAATAGCAGGTGAATAGCAGGTGAATAGCAGGTGAATAGCAGGTGAATAGCAGGTGAATAGCAGGTGTGAATAGCAGGTGAATAGGCAGGTGAATAGCAGGTGAATATAGAATACCAGGTGAATAGCAGGTGAATAGCAGGTGAATATCAGTGAATAGCAGGTGAATAGCAGGTGAATACCAGGTGAATATCAGGTGAATAGCAGGTGAATAGCAGGTGTATAGCAGGTGAATAGCAGGTGAATATCAGGTGAATATCAGGTGAATATCAGGTGTATAGCAGGTGAATAGCAGGTGTATAGCAGGTGAATACCAGGTGAATATCAGGTGAATATCAGGTGAATATCAGGTGTATAGCAGGTGAATAGCAGGTGTATAGCAGGTGAATACCAGGTGAATATCAGGTGAATATCAGGTGTATAGCAGGTGAATATCAGGTGTATAGCAGGTGAATACCAGGTGAATATCAGGTGAATATCAGGTGAATAGCAGGTGAATAGCAGGTGAATAGCAGTGTGAATAGCAGGTGAATAGCAGGTGAATACAGGTGAAATAGCAGGTGAATAGCAGGTGAATAGCAGGTGAATAGCAGGTGAATAGCAGGTGAATAGCAGGTGAATACCAGGTGAATAGCAGGTGAATAGCAGGTGAATAGCAGGTGAATAGCAGGTGAATAGCAGGTGAATAGGTGCAGGTGAATATAGCAGGTGAATAGCAGGTGAATAGCAGGTGAATAGCAGGTGAATAGCAGGTGAATAGCAGGTGAATAGCAGGTGTATAGCAGGTGAATAGCAGGTGTCAGGTGAATAGCAGGTGAATAGCAGGTGAATAGCAGGTGAATAGCAGGTGTATATCAGGTGAATAGCAGGTGAATAGCAGGTGAATAGCAGGTGTATAGCAGGTGTGTAGCAGGTGAATAGCAGGTGAATAGCAGGTGAATATCAGGTGCAGGTGAATAGCAGGTGAATAGCAGGTGAATACCAGGTATAGCAGGTGAATAGCAGGTGAATAGCAGGTGAATAGCAGGTGAATAGCAGGTGAATAGCAGGTGTATAGCAGGTGAATAGCAGGTGAATAGCAGGTGAATAGCAGGTGAATAGCAGGTGAATAGCAGGTGAATATCAGGTGAATAGCAGGTGAATAGCAGGTGTATAGCAGGTGAATAGCAGGTGAATAGCAGGTGTAGCAGGTGTATAGCAGGTGAATAGCAGGTGAATAGCAGGTGTATACCAGGTGAATAGCAGGAGAATAGCAGGTGTATAGCAGGTGAATAGCAGGTGAATAGCAGGTGAATAGCAGGTGAATAGCAGGTGTATAGCAGGTGAATAGCAGGTGAATAGCAGGTGTATAGCAGGTGAATAGCAGGTGTATAGCAGGTGAATAGCAGGTGAATAGCAGGTGTATAGCAGGAGAATAGCAGGTGTAGGTAGCAGGTGTATAGCAGGAGAATAGCAGGTGAATAGCAATAACAGGTGTATAGCAGGTGAATAGCAGGTGAATAACAGGTGAATAGCAGGTGAATAGCAGGTGTATAGCAGGTGAATACCAGGTGAATACCAGGTGTATAGCAGGTGTATAGCAGGTGTATAACAGGTGAATAGCAGGTGTATAGCAGGTGAATAGCAGATGTATAGCACTCTATTCTCATGCTTCAGTTCAAGGTTAACTCGGTTTCCAATACACACTTGTACCAGTGTCTAACAGGACAAATATTATTATGTTTAAAAGTAGTGCACTTCATAGGATATGGCACAGTTTGGATCGCAGATGATAGCCTAGGTGAAATGAGTCATTTCAACAACTGTTGTGGGATGCCACCTACTGGCCATTTTATACATATCAGGTTCCATTTTACATCAGGTTCCATTTTACATAAGGTTCCATTTTACATCAGGTTCCATTTTACATCAGGTTCCATTTTACATAAGGTTCCATTTTATATCAGGTTCCATTTTACATCAGGTTCCATTTTATATCAGGTTCCATTTTATATCAGGTTCCATTTTATATCAGGTTCCATTTTACATCAGGTTCCATTTTATATCAGGTACCATTTAATATCAGGTTCCATTTTATATCAGGTTCCATTTTATATCAGGTTCCATTTTATATCAGGTTCCATTTTATATCAGGTTCCATTTTATATCAGGTTCCATTTTATATCAGGTTCCATTTTACATCAGGTTCTATTTTATATCAGGTTCCATTTTATATCAGGTTCCATTTTATATCAGGTTCCATTTAATATCAGGTTCCATTTTATATCAGGTTCCATTTTATATCAGGTTCCATTTTATATCAGGTTCCATTTTATATCAGGTACCATTTGATCATTGTGGATGCACCCCATGTTTCACACAGGGAAAAACAGTAAGACTAGGTCATGTATGGCAGGGTGACTGATACACAGGGTTGATCTTTTGATCATTACAGATAACAAAAACATATATATATATACACCATATACATCTGGTCAATAAACTATCATCTTTAATGGTGGAATGCACCTTTTCAGTTTATTTAAGAACTGTAGGAGCAGTAGAAGAAGAAATTGATTATTTTGACTGCCCATGCTGAAGCAGAAGCTCAGGTGATGAGCTCTCCAGTACATCTACGTGCCACACTCGTCCTACAGCGTCTCACTGTGGACAACATGAGGAGGTACATCAAAATTCTACTTGTTGTGCATACAATGGCCAGATGGTGGCGCCAAATAACAGTGACATTGATGGAGCTAATATATTTCCAATACCTAGGGTGACCTGTCAGCTGTCACCCAGGTCATGAATGGCCTAAAGCTCAGTTCTCTTTTGGCTTCCTTAAGTCTATCAATGGTCTATTTTAAATTAATGGGACATAAGCAATTTAATTATTTCGCAGGATGACATTGTTTACTTGAAAAAACGAATTTGCTAATTTCAGTAAGGAAAAACAAAAATGAAGAAACACTCAAATTCAGTAGAGACAGAGGAGGAGGTTTATAGTTAATATAGTGTTTGAAGCTCTAATGCACCTTTCAGAGAGAGGTTGCAGTTCCTATCCACACACATATTTAGTTCATATCCTATGATCTCCACACTACAGATACTACAGATACTCCACACTACAGATACTACAGATACTACAGATACTCCCCACTACATATACTACAGATACCACAGATACTCCCCACTACAGATACTATAGATACTCCCCACTACAGATACTACAGATACTACAGATACTCCCCACTACAGATACTACATAAACTACAGATACTACAGATACTCCCCACTACAGATACTATAGATACTCCCAACTACAGATACTACAGATACTCCCCACTACAGATACTACAGATAAACTACAGATACTACAGATACTCCCCCACTACAGATACTATGCAGATACAGATCCCCACCACAGATACTACAGATACTACAGATACTCCCACCAGATACTACAGATACTACAGATACTCCCCACTACAGATACTCCCTACTACAGATACTACAGATACTCCCCACTACAGACACTACAGATACTACAGATACTCCCCACTACAGATACTCCCCACTACAGATACTACAGATCCTCCCCACTACATTTACAGATCCCTACTACAGATACTCCCACTACAGATACTACAGATACTCCCCACTACAGTTACTAGATACTACAGATACTCCCCACAGATACAGATACTACAGATACTACAGATACTCCCACTACAGTTACTACAGATACTACAGATACTCCCCACTACAGATACTACAGATACCCCAGATACTCCCCACTACAGTTACTCCCTACTACAGATACTCCCCACTACAGATACTACAGATACCCCAGATACTCCCCACTACAGATACTCCCCACTACAGATACTACAGATTCTCTCAACTACAGATACCACAGATACTACAGATGCTCCCAACTACAGATACTACAGATACTCCCCACTACAGATACTACAGATTCTCCCAACTACAGATACCACAGATACTACAGATGCTCCCAACTACAGATACTACAGATACTCCCAACTACAGATACTACAGATACTACAGATACCACAGATACTACAGATACTCCCCACTACAGATACTACAGATACTACAGATACTCCCCACCACAGAGACTACGGATACTCCCTACTACAGATACTACAGATACTCCCCACTACAGATACTACAGATACTCCCCACTACAGATACTACAGATACTCCCCACTACAGATACTACGGATACTCCCCACTACAGATACTACAGATACTACAGATACTCCCCACTACAGATACTACATAAACTACAGCTACTACAGATACTCCCCACTACAGTTACAGA
>NC_056436.1:1992931-2105431 GCF_018296145.1 Oncorhynchus tshawytscha | reverse complement strand
ATATCTCTCTACCTATCTCTCCCTTTCCATATCTCTATCTACCTCTCTCGCTCTCTCTCTCTTTCCATATCTCTCTCTACCGCTCTCTCTCCATGTCTCTTTCTACCTTTCTCTCTCTTTCCATCTCTCCTCTCTCTCTCTCTCTCTCTTTACATATCTTTCTCTACCTCTCTCTCTCCCACTCTCTTTCCATATCTCTCTCTCTCTTTCCATATTTATCTCTGCCTCTCTCTCTCTCTTTCCATGTCTCTCTCTACCTCTCTCCCTCATCCCATTGCCACCACTCTGATGGGTCTTTGTCAGGGCATGTTGGCTGTTTGGCTCCTCCCTTTTCTCCCTCCCTCTGTTCCTCCTCATCTTTTGTCTCTGTTTCCCTCCAGAATTCCAGGCACGAGCAGCATTCTCTCTGTGCTGTCCATCTGCCAGGCTGGCCTTAAGGGAGCAGATGTTAGCTGCCTTCCCTCATGGGGCCCCATCTCAGTGTTGGGGGTCAATGGTTTGATCTGCTCTTTTGGCCTCCTTCTTAGAGGGGTGTCATGAGAAAAGACAGGACAGATAAAACAATAGAATGGATGAAGTAGTGTGGCGGAAGTGGGTGGGTGGTGGGGGAGGAATTATATTGGTATTGTGGGGGGTGGAGGTGATGGTGTGTTAGTGGGGTGGGGTGAGGGGGGGTGAGATGCTGTAGTGGTATGTTGGTGGGGGGGGTTCAATCAATACACATACAGTATCTTAACATGTGTCTCAAATCAAATTACATTTTATTGGTCACATGCACATGGTTTCAATTTTCACCTAAAATGACAATCCCAAATCGAACTGCCTGTAGCTCAGGACCTGAAGCATATTCTTGGTACCATTGGAAAGGAAACCCTTTGAAGTTTGTGGAAATGTGAAAGGAATGTAGGATAATATAGATCTGGTAATTCTGGAGAGGAGGCAGGGTAGCCTAGTGGTTAGAGCGTTGGACTAGTAACAGCAAGGTTGAAAGTTCAAACCCCGAGCTGACAAGGTACATATCTGTCGTTCTGCCCCTGAACAGGCAGTTAACCCACTGTTCCTAGGCCATCATTGAAAATAAGAATTTGTTCTTAACTGACCTGACTAGTTAAATAAAGGTAAAAGATAATGAAAAGAAAAAAAAAACAATTTTGCATTTTTTTTTAACGTTCATCTTTGAAATGCAAGAGAAAGGCCATAATGTATTATTCCATCCCAGGTGCAATTTAGATTTTGGCCACTAGATGGCAGCAGTGTATGTGCAAAGTTTTAGACTCATCCAATGAACCATTGCATTTCTGTTCAAAGTTTTGTATCAAGACTGCCCAAATGTGTCTAATTTGTTTATAAATAACTTTCCATGTTCAAAATTGTGCACTCTCCTCAAACAATAGCATGGTATTATTTCACTGTAATAGCTACTGTAAATTGGACAGTGCAGTTAGATTAACAAGAATTTAAGCTTTCTGCCAATATCAGATATGTCTATGTCCTGGGAAATGTTCTTGTTACTTACAACCTCATGCTAATCACATTAGCCTACGTTAGCTCAACCGTCCTGTGGAAGGGGCACTGATCCCAAAGAAGTTTTAATGCGGGTGTAGTGAAATGTTTGTGCTTCTAGTTCCGACAGAAGAGTAATATCTAACAAGTAATCAATGAATTCCCCAACAACTACCTAAAACACACAAATCTAAAGGGGTGAATGAGAATATGAACATATAAATATATGGATGAGCGATGTCCGAGCAGCATAGGCAAGGTGCAGTAGATGGTATAAAGTACAGTATATACATGTGATATGAGTAATGTAAGATATGTAAACATTATTAAAGTGACATTGTTTAGATGTGACTAGTGATCAATTTACTAAAGTGGCCAGTGATTGGGTCTCAATGTAGGCAGCAGCCTCTCTGAGTTAGTGATGGCTGTTTACCAGTCTGATGGCCTTGAGATAGAAAATGTTTTTCAGTCTCCCGGTTCCAGCTTTGATGCACCTGTACTGACCTCGCCTTCTGGATGATAGCGGGGTGAACAGGCAGTGGCTCGGGTGGTTGTTGTCCTTGATGATCTTTATGGCCTTCCTGTAACATCGGGTGGTGTAGGTGTCCTGGAGGGCAGGTAGTTTGCCCCCGGTGATGCGTTGTGCAGATCGCACCACCCTCTGGAGAGCCTTGTGGTTGAGGGCGATGCAGTTGCCGTACCAGGCTGTGATACAGCCCGACAGGATGCTCTCAATTGTGCATCTCTAAAAGTTTGTGAGGGTTTTGGGTGACACGCCACATTTCTTCACCACACCGTCTGTGTGGGTGGACCATTTCAGTTTGTCTCTGATGTGTACGCAGAGGAACTTAAAACATTCCACCTTCTCCACTGCTGTCCCTTCGATGTTGATAACTGCTCTTTTGTGTTGTACAGAAACGTGATGATGCCAAAGTTAGGGATTTGATGGATAGAGTTTAGCAATCATTCTATATCGTTCTTCAAACAATCTGATTCTACATTCCTAAACAACGCTATACCTAATCAATATTTTGAATTGGCTGTGAATGCTCTTCTAGTAGGTGTTCGTACCTTCAGTGCCTTCGTTAAGAAATACCCGTTGACGTATTCCAGATTTTGATTTGTTACAGCCTGAATTCAAAATGGATAAAATAATTTTTTAAAGAATACAGTGGAAATAATGTAAAATACAGGTATGAAAAGCCCAGAAAGCCTCACACCTCCATGAGACTTACCCAGAAAGCCTCACACCTCCATGAGACTTACCCAGAAAGCCTCACACCTCCATGAGACTTACCGAGAAAGCCTCACATCTCCATGAGACTTACACAGAAAGCCTCACACCTCCATGAGACTTACCCAGAAAGCCTCACAGCTCTTAGAGACTTACCCAGAAAGACTCACAGCTCTTAGAGACTTACCCAGAATGCCTCACAGCTCTTAGTGACTTACTCAGAAAGCCTCACACCTCCATGAGACTTACCCAGAAAGCCTCACAGCTCTTAGTGACTTACCCAGAATGCCTCACAACTCTTAGAGAATTACCCAGAAAGCTTTACAGCTCTTAGTGACTTACTCAGAAAGCCTCACACCTCCATGAGACTTACCCAGAAAGCCTTACCTACAAAGTGCAATGAGGTGGAATGAGTGAGAGAATGGTGCTGTAGAGCTTAATCTGGGCTGTCTGATAGGCAGCCTAGTCTTTGAAAATCTGATCTGTAATGGATTTGTTATTCTACTGTTTTTACTGGTCACAATAAAAAGGATGTCATCTCATCAACATTTTATTGAGCAAAATCTGTGTGCATTTAAGGAAATAGACTCCTGGCTCAAATAGAAGCCTGTCTCAAATAGAAGCCTGGCTCAAATAGAAGCCTGTCTCAAATAGAAGCCTGTCTCAAATAGAAGCCTGTCTCAAATAGAAGCCTGTCTCAAATAGACTCCTGGCTCAAATAGAAGCCTGTCTCAAATAGAAGCCTGTCTCAAATAGACTCCTGGCTCAAATAGAAGCCTGTCTCAAATAGAAGCCTGTCTTTAATAAATGCCAGAAGTAAATTAACACTTGGGCTAGTAATGACGGTTTTACGGCTATGTAAAAGCCTCCTCATTGTTTGTCAGCGGTCTCCTGACCCCCCTCTCACCATGAGGCAGGCTGGGTGCTCTGTACGTCACAGGGTCCTGAAACTGGCCTGTGAATGGTGTGAATGGTAACGCTATGCAGTAAGGATTCACTTCTAGATAAGACCCACGTCAATTAAGACCCATGTAAATGAGAATGTAAATCTCCATTCATCGAGAAATCGTTCACATTTTACATGACTTTCTAAATGTGCATAGGGCCAGGGTTCAGTCCGAGGTGGTTGGCGGGGCTGTGGGGCCATGGGGCTGTGGGTGCCGATGTATGTAATGGGGTTGAATAGCTGGGACTGGGTCTGGGTCAGTACAGGGGATGAAGAGCTGGGTCTGGGTCTATACAGGGGTTGAAGAGCTGGGTCTGGGTCTGGGTCTGTATCTGTGCAGGGGTTGAAGAGCTGGGTCTGGGTCTGGGTCTGTATCTGTGCAGGGGTTGAAGAGCTGGGTCTGGGTCTGTACAGGGGTTGAAGAGCTGGGTCTGGGTCAGTATCTGTACAGGGGTTGAAGAGCTGGGTCTGGGTCTGTACAGGGGTTGAAGAGCTGGGTCTGGGTCTGGGTCTGTAATGGGGTTGAAGAGCTGGGTCTGGGTCTGTGTCTGTCAGGGACAAGGTCAGAGACACTGAGGAGCCATCTTGTCATTGTTCAGTCACTCTTAAGAAAGTGGCACTTCCCCCATTAGAAACAGAGGTTGCAGAGATGACATGTATAAATGCTCTCTTCGTCATCTTATCTGTGTTGAGTGACTAGTCTCGCCCCCTCATCCCCACCCCCACCCCTGACAGCTGTCCATGTAGCTAGTTAGCATGCTAATCTCATCTAGCTAGCTAGCTGCCTATCTTGCTAACCTATCTGCCTATCTTGCTAACCTTATCTAGCTAGCTAGCTGCCTATCTTGCTAACCTTATCTAGCTAGCTAGCTGCCTATCTTGCTAACCTTATCTAGCTAGCTAATATCTGTTGTTTGGGTGTTTTTTTTAGAAACCACTGCCCTAACTTTGACTTCACCACAGATAGAAACCACTGCCTTAACTTTGACTTCACCACAGATAGAAACCACTGCCCTAACTTTGACTTCACCACAGACAGAAACCACTGCCCTAACTTTGACTTCACCACAGACAGAAACCACTGCCCTAACTTTGACTTCTCCACAGATGGACACAACTGGCTTATCTAACCAATAGAATACATCTATATAGAACCAATAGAACACATCTATATAGAACCAATAGAACACATCTATATAGAACCAATAGAACACATCTATATAGAACCAATAGAACACATCTATATAGAACCAATATATAGAACCAATAGAACACATCTATATAGAACAAATAGAACACATCTATATATAACCAGTACGCTACTGTAGGATTCACAGGGACAGATGTTACCCCTCATCTAGACTGACGCTACTGCAGGATTCACAGGGACAGATGTTACCCCTCATCTAGACTGACGCTACTGCAGGATTCACAGGGACAGATGTTACCCCTCATCTAGACTGACGCTACTGCAGGATTCACAGGGATCATGGGGTTCAGGCGAGTGCTACGTTTATTGTCTGGCAATAGCAAACAACATAGCTGATCAAATTAGGTTCAGTTGACAAGATTTGACATTTCTCCCTCTTCGTCCACACCATAAACATAAAGGGCAGTAAAGCACAATGTTATCTTTAGGCCTAGACTTACATAGAATCTCCCTGCCCAGTTCATATCTGTAAAACAGTTGTGATTGTACGTTGTTTAAGATCTCCTTTTACTGTGACCAGTTGGTTTTATGTATCTAATTACTGATGTGTGAATCATTTCTTTCAAGTCTTGTAATGGAGAAAGTGCGTCTGTCATTATTACATGAGTTAGTGTAGCCCAGAGTTCTAGAATAGTGACAGATAGTTCTAGATTATCGAGTTCTAGAATAGTGACAGGTAGTTCTAGATTGCTGAGTTCTAGATTAGTGGCAGGTAGTTCTAGATTATCAAGTTCTAGTTTAGTGACAGGTAGTTCTAGATTATCAAGTTCTAGATTAGTGACAGGTAGTTCTAGATTATTGAGTTCTAGATTAGTGACAGGTAGTTCTAGATTACTGAGTTCTAGATTAGTGGCAGGTAGTTCTAGATTATCAAGTTCTAGTTTAGTGACAGGTAGTTCTAGATTATTGAGTTCTAGATTAGTGACAGGTAGTTCTAGATTATCAAGTTCTAGATTAGTGACAGGTAGTTCTAGATTATTGAGTTCTAGATTAGTGACAGGTAGTTCTAGGTTACTAGGCTACTGAAAGGTGAATTAGTCTCTCGGTGTCTCGTGGAAAACAGACTGAACCAGGTTTTCCTCTAGGATTTTGCCTGTGTTTAGCTGTATTCTGTTTCTTTTTTTATCCTGAAAAACTCCCAAGTCCTCAACCATTACAAAGCATACCCATAACACGATGCAGCCACCACTATGCTTGAAAATATGGAGAGATGTACTCAGTAATGTGTAGTATTTAATTACCACAAACATAACACTTTGTATTCAGGACAAAAAGTAAATTGCTTTGACACTTTTTTAGCAGTATTACTTTAGTGCCTTGTTGCAAACAGGATGCATGTTAAGGAATATTTTTTATTCTGTACAGGGTTCCTTCTTTTCACTCTTGTCATTTAGGTTAGTATTGTGGAGTAATTACAATGTTGTTGATCCATCCTCACTTTTCTCCAATCACAGCCATTCAACTCTGCAACTGTTTTAAAGTTACCATTGGCCTCATGGTGAAATCCCTGAGCGGTTTCCTTCCTCTCCAGCAACTGAGTTAGGAAGGACGCCTGTATCTTTGTAGTGACTGGGTGTATTGATACATCATCCAGAGTGACTTTAATAACTTCACCATGCTTAAAAGGGATATACACCCATCTACCAATAGGTGCCCTTCTTTGCAAGGCAATGGAAAACCTCCCTGGTCTTTGTGGTTGAATCTGTGTTTGAAATTCGCTGCTCAACTGAGGGACCTTACAGATAATTGTATGTGTGGGGTACAGAGATGAGGTAGACATTCAAAAATCATATTTAACACTGTTATTGCACACAGAGTGAGTTCGTGCAACTAATGTCACTTGTTAAGCACATTTGTACTCCTGAACTTATATAGGCTTGCCATAACAAAGGGGTTGAATACTTATTGACTCAAGACATTTCAGATTTTTATTAACTCAATGGTATAAATTTCAAAAAACATTATGATATTGTATTTAGGCCAGTGACAAAACATTGCAATTGAATCCATTTTAAATTCAATATGTAACTTTTAAAAAATGTTGGAAAAGTCAAGGGGGATGAATACTTTCTGAAGGCAAACAAACGTTTAGAACTGAAATCAAAATGACCTGAGATGCCAGTCAAAACACTGGGTCAAAACACTGGGTCAAAACACTGGGTCAAACCACTGGGTCAAACCACTGGGTCAAACCACTGGGTCAAACCACTGGGTCAAACCACTGGGTCAAAACACTGGGCCAAAACACTGGGTCAAAACACTGGGTAAAACCACTGGGTCAAACCACTGGGTCAAAACACTGGGTCAAACCACTGGGTCAAAACACTGGGTCAAAACACTGGGTCAAAACACTGGGTCAAAACACTGGGTCAAAACACTGGGTCAAAACACTGGGTCAAACCACTGGGTCAAAACACTGGGTCAAAACACTGGGTCAAGCCACTCGGTCAAAACACTGGGTCAAACCACTGGGTCAAACCACTGGGTCAAAACACTGGGTCAAGCCACTCGGTCAAAACACTGGGTCAAACCACTGGGTCAAACCACTGGGTCAAACCACTGGGTCAAACCACTGGGTCAAACCACTGGGTCAAAACACTGGGTCAAAACACTGGGTCAAAACACTGGGTCAAACCACTGGGTCAAAACACTGGGTCAAACCACTGGGTCAAACCACTGGGTCAAAACACTGGGTCAAGCCACTCGGTCAAAACACTGGGTCAAAACACTGGGTCAAAACACTGGGTCAAACCACTGGGTCAAACCACTGGGTCAAAACACTGGGTCAAAACACTGGGTCAAACCACTGGGTCAAACCACTGGGTCAAAACACTGGGTCAAAACACTGGGTCAAACCACTGGGTCAAAACACTGGGTCAAAACACTGGGTCAAACCACTGGGTCAAACCACTGGGTCAAAACACTGGGTCAAAACACTGGGTCAAAACACTGGGTCAAGCCACTCGGTCAAAACACTGGGTCAAAACACTGGGTCAAACCACTGGGTCAAACCACTGGGTCAAACCACTGGGTCAAAACACTGGGTCAAACCACTGGGTCAAACCACTGGGTCAAAACACTGGGTCAAAACACTGGGTCAAGCCACTCGGTCAAACCACTTGTAACGCTCAATGAGTGAATGGGTGTGGAGTCAGGCGCAGAGAGCAAAGGATGTGGGAAAAAACACACTTTAATGTCCAAAAAAAAAAAATCACAGGAACAAAATAGTTATACCCAACACAGGTGTAACTACAAAACAAAATAGTACCCTATTGTGAAAATACTAGAAAAGCGAGAAAAGCCAACAAAACACTAACCACTCTCACAAATACAGATGAACAAGCCCGCACAAACAGAAGCGGGCTAAACAAACTTAAATAACCCCACCCTAACAACCAAACAAGGAACAAGTGAAACCAATTAGACAAAACCAAACGAACACAGAACAAAGGATCAATGGCAGCTAGTAGACCGGCAACGACGACCGCCACCCGAACAAGAAGGGGAGCCACCTTCGGTAATATTCGTGACACCACTGGGTCAAAAACACTGGGTCAAAACACTTAAATTATACAACAAAATGACCAGAACACTCATCAAATCAAATCAAATCAAATCAAATTTATTTATATAGCCCTTCGTACATCAGCTGATATCTCAAAGTGCTGTACAGAAACCCAGCCTAAAACCCCAAACAGCAAGCAATGCAGGTGTAGAAGCACGAT
This sequence comes from Oncorhynchus tshawytscha, assembly GCF_018296145.1. Taxonomy (NCBI): domain Eukaryota; kingdom Metazoa; phylum Chordata; class Actinopteri; order Salmoniformes; family Salmonidae; genus Oncorhynchus; species Oncorhynchus tshawytscha. The sequence goes on along the minus strand of NC_056436.1, from coordinate 2,096,813 downwards.
GGCTAGGAAAAACTCCCTAGAAAGGCCAAAACCTAGGAAGAAACCTAGAGAGGAACCAGGCTATGTGGGGTGGCCAGTCCTCTTCTGGCTGTGCCGGGTGGAGATTATAACAGAACATGGCCAAGATGTTCAAATGTTCATAAATGACCAGCATGGTCGTATAATAATAAGGCAGAACAGTTGAAACTGGAGCAGCAGCACGGCCAGGTGGACTGGGGACAGCAAGGAGTCATCATGTCAGGTAGTCCTGGGGCATGGTCCTAGGGCTCAGGTCCTACGAGAGAGAGAGAGAGAGAGAGAGAGAGAGAGAGAGAGAGAAAGAGAGAATTAGAGAACGCACACTTAGATTCACACAGGACACCGAATAGGACAGGAGAAGTACTCCAGATATAACAAACTGACCCTAGCCCCCCGACACATTAACTACTGCAGCATAAATACTGGAGGCTGAGACAGGAGGGGTGTCCTTCTGAAGAAAAAGTAGAAATTGTAACGACTGCACTGTCAGTTGGAGGCGGGGCTGGGGGTGGGGCTCTGGAACATTTCTAATTGTAATTGACAGCTCTGGGAAAAAAAATATTTTAATGTTTAAAAAGAAAATACACCACCCTTCAAAAGTTTGGGGTCACTTAGAAATGTCCTTGTTTTTTGAAAGAAAAGCAACAACAAAAAAGCCCATTAAAATAATATAAAATTGATCAGAAATACAGAAATACATTGTTAATGTTGTAAATGACTATTGTAGCTGGAAACTGCAGATTTATTATGGAATATCTACATAGTCATACAGAGGCCCATTATCAGCAACCATCACTCCTGTGTTCCAATGGCATGTTGTGTTAGCTAATTCAAGTTTATCATTTTAAAAGGCTAATCATTAGAAAACTATTTTGCAATGATGTTAGCAGTGCTGAAAACTCTTGTTCTGATTAAAGAAGCAATAAAACTGGCCTTCTTTAGACTAGTTCAGTATCTGGAGCATCAGCATTTGTGGGTTCGATTACAGGCTCAAAATGGCCAGAAACAAAGACCTTTCTTCTGAAACACATCAGTCTATTCTTGTTCTGAGAAATAAAGGCTATTCCATGCGAGAATTTGCCAAGAAACTGAAGATATTGTACAATGCTGTGTACTACTCCCTTCACAGAACAGCGCAAACTGGCCCTAACCAGAAAAGAAAGAGGAGTGGGAGGCCCCGGTGCACAACTGAGCAAGAGGACAAGTACATTAGAGTGTCTAGTTTGAGAAACAGACGCCTCACAAGTCCTCAACTGGCAGCTTCCTTAAATAGTACCCCGAAAAAACACCAGTCTCAACGTCAACAGTGAAGAGGGGACTCCGGGATACTGGCCTTCAAGGCAGAGTTGCAAAGAAAAAGCCACATCTCAGACTGGCCAATAAAAATAAAAGATTAAGATGGGCAGAAGGACACAGACGCTGGACAGAGGAACTCTGCCTAGAAGGCCAGCATCCCGGAGTCGCCTCTTCACTGTTGACGTTGACACTGGTGTTTTGCGGGTACTATTTAATGAAGCTGCCAGTTGAGGACTTGTGAGGCGTTTGTTTTTCAAACTGCACACAAAAAATTTGCTTTACTTTCAAAAACAAGGAGCTTTCTGTTTGACCCCAAACTTTTGAAGGGTAGTGTAAATATATATTTAAAAAAATATTACTTCATTTTCGTACCTGCAGTGAAGCCGCTTAACATGTACATTACATTTCAATCATCAAGCAGACGCTCCAATCCACAGGAGCTCATCGACAAATCCCACACCCAGTCGACTCGGGGACCTGAACCAGCAACCTCTCGGCCACCAGCCCAACGTGGGGTCAGCCTCAGGCAAACAGGCATTGGATGAAAATGTATTTAAATATATATATATTCAAAGATACTGTATGTTCTATGTTCAAATGTCTTTTCGAATAATCACCTCATTAATTTTTTGCTGTTTCATAACTGTCGGGTTGGCGACACCTCAATAGCTGCAGAATGGATTTTCAACTACAACTCAATGCTAAATGCACCTTTGAGAACCTAATGCTAAATGCTACTTTGAGAACCTAATGCTAAATGCTACTTTGAGAACCTAATGCTAAATGCTACTTTGAGAACCTAATGCTAAATGCTACTTTGAGAACCTAATGCTAAATGCACCTTTGAGAACCTAATGCTAAATGCACCTTTGAGAACCTAATGCTAAATGCTACTTTGAGAACCTAATGCTAAATGCTACTTTGAGAACCTAATGCTAATGTACCTTTGAGAACCTAATGCTAATGTACCTTTGAGAACCTAATGCTAAATGCACCTTTGAGAACCTAATGCTAAATGCACATTTGAGAACCTAATGCTAAATGCACCTTTGAGAACCTAATGCTAAATGCTACTTTGAGAACCTAATGCTAATGTACCTTTGAGAACCTAATGCTAAATGCACCTTTGAGAACCTAATGCTAAATGCACCTTTGAGAACCTAATGCTAAATGCACCTTTGAGAACCTAATGCTAAATGCTACTTTGAGAACCTAATGCTAAATGCACCTTTGAGAACCTAATGCTAAATGCTACTTTGAGAACCTAATGCTAAATGCACCTTTGAGAACCTAATGCTAAATGCACCTTTGAGAACCTAATGCTAAATGCACCTTTGAGAACCTAATGCTAAATGCACCTTTGAGAACCTAATGCTAAATGCACCTTTGAGAACCTAATGCTAAATGCACCTTTGAGAACCTAATGCTAAATGCACCTTTGAGAACCTAATGCTAAATGCACCTTTGAGAACCTAATGCTAAATGCACCTTTGAGAACCTAATGCTAAATGCACCTTTGAGAAAATGCTAAATGTACCTTTGAGAACCTAATGCTAAATGCACCTTTGAGAACCTAATGCTAAATGCACCTTTGAGAACCTAATGCTAAATGCACCTTTGAGAACCTAATGCTAAATGCACTACTTTGAGAACCTAATGCTAAATGCTACTTTGAGAACCTAATGCTAAATGCTACTTTGAGAACCTGCTAAATGCTACTTTGAGAACCTAATGCTAAATGCTACTTTGAGAACCTAATGCTAAATGCTACTTTGAGAACCTAATGCTAAATGCACCTTTGAGAACCTAATGCTAAATGCACCTTTGAGAACCTAATGCTAAATGCACCTTTGAGAAACTAATGCTAAATGCACCTTTGAGAACCTAATGCTAAATGCACCTTTGAGAACCTAATGCTAATTGTATCTTTGAGAACCTAATGCTAATGTACCCGAGGTCAATAAAAACTCAGCATTATCATCAGTGTAGAGAAGGTTGTGAGGTGTGAGTGTGTATTTAGTACATATATTATATTTAGATATTTTCTAAATACCTTTTCCCCAATACATTTTAAATATTTTATTGAAAATTATTCCAATATATGATTTTCCGGTATAGGACATTTGGCCCCTTAACTAGGCCTGCTGTTACACAGTGAAGTCGAATATTCGTATTCCTATCTCCATCTGTGGTGTGTAGTTTAATCCAATGTGTCTGTACGTGAGTAAAATAACTACTAACGGTGTATCTTTGTAAAGGCAGATGTATTGTTAACTTGACGTTGCTTCGCGTTACAAGCCACAAGAGAGAGCGATGCTTTCCTCATGAACCCCTACAATCCCACAGGCCCTCATTAAGTATATGGTCAATCAGGAGGCAATATGCAAGTGACACCACATGGTGAAGTCATGGGACACACATTAAGATCCCACATTACAGTCAAGAGTTTTTCAACCCATTGCGGTGAAAGGCTCAACTTTTGTCTATCGGCCATTTTGTAAGGAACGGAATGGGGGTAGCTGCAGGGCTATGTTGCCATGACGTAAGCTACATAGACAACAGAGATGCAATGTGACTGTTACCCCCAGTTAGAAGATATATGTATTCAAGAGCCTCTCACTCAGTGAAGAGTTTATACTGTTTTTCCCATCTGTAGTTGACCATGAAGGCGAGTCCATTCGATGTGGTGGTAAACTTCCACTTTTTATACATGTTAATCCAGGGTGTAGGCTAACCATTGTTGTTGTCGAGCTGTAGGCTATAATAACAAACCATATTTAACCAATCAAAATGAACCATATCTTATTTGTTAAAATGACAATAACAGACTGTACTAGACACTGTTAGCAAGTTTGAGTAGCAGTGTATAGGCTGAATTTACTGTGCCTTGTGCATCTGGCGGGGGAGGACCAGTCTGTGCTCAATTACAACTTTTTTTTAAATGAGGAAAGGGAACTTTAAGACAGTTCTTCATGTAGCAGGACAGCCATTTAGCGTGCTTGGCTTATATTCAGAGTAAAGGGCAACACCAGGTGGGTTTATGATGTTGACATGGGCTTTGGCAACACTGAATTAATGTGAGCACCACATACATCCTTTCTAATCGAATGAAAGGTCCTCCGTACTTCCTTTGTTTATTGGGTGAAACTGTAAAGTAATGAGAAGAGAACATGTTACATAGCCCTCATACAGTAAAAAACATTGTTATTCAATCAACTGTAATTTCTTAATCTATCACTTACTGTGGCGAGAAGGGAAGAAAAAAATGCTGTTATTATTTATGCTCATAGAAGTTGGAAAGACAGCTGTGGCTTTATGAACGGCCTTGCTGTGTGATTGGTTGGTCATGTGGTTATTCTTCAGCTGGCGCTTCAAATCTTCCGCGGGAAAAAAAATCTATAAAAATTCTGCATCCCCCCTCGAAAGAAAGAATTACGCATCTTATTGGCTACCCGTCATGATTTATACCGCCTATGATGCACTTTGATTGGTTCGTAGACATGTACGTTACGGGAAATGACATCCCGCCCCCTTTTTCCTTGAAAGACAAAAAGGGGCGAAATAGAAACCCGCCTCTGATTGGACGTGCAGGATGTAACGACGCAGCTGATTGGCTGAAATTATTGCCGCTCTTGAGTTTTTTTTTATTTTATTTTGAACCTAAATACAGACAGCTGCATTTCTTTCTCAGAAGTTGAGTCGGACTGTCAGGGAGAGTACATCTTAATGCAGCTCTCTGACAGTATATCAAATATATACTTCCAGAGAATATATATATATATTTATTAATCGATTTTTGTTTGTTATTTTTTTTTTTAGCAAGACAGAGTCTGCAAACAGCTTGTCGTGGTTGTTTTGTTTTCATTACTCTTTACAAACTAATTCTGCAAATTCTTCATTTGGATGCTAGCTTAACAGTAACGTTAGTTGTTACAAATCTTTCCGATTTGTCTACGTTGAATGATTTTGGACCTCCGAACTGATATCAAAATAAATATATATATATATATTTTAGCTAGCTTTGTTAAAAATGGATTTTAAAAACGTTATCAGCGATTTCAGCCCTATCACCTCTAACAACAGGCCCGACAGAATCCACGGCCTTTCCTCGCTGTCGCTGCCCGACATGGCTTCGACTTGCATCAAGAATAATCTCTTCTCTCCTGCTTCAACAAATGTACTGTCACCCGTCACTAATCTGGCCTTAAACATGAACAATCTAGCTGGACTTGGAAGGTAAGAGGCTTTCGTAAAACGTGTTGCTATTTTGCCTAGTTGGCTAGGTTTCCATACTAGCTAACTGGTTGTGAACTGCAAGATCATCTTGGTTGGTTTGCTAGCTAACGTTAGGCTAGTTTGCTGAATAACATAACAAAAATGTAGCTACTCTAGTTAACTAACCACTTGTTTATTTCAAGCCAATGAAAATGGATAACTTGCTGAATGTTAGCAAAGTTGTCTGATTGTGGACCCATTTTTGCTTTTACAGCCAACAATGTGAAACTCCCAAGAGGAAAGGACATGTGCCCCTCCTGAAGATTCCCTCTTTCGCCTCCGACTGCTCGTCTGATGCTGGTAAAACAACATAATACGATAGCTGCAAATGTTTCATCCCCCCCAAAAAGTGTAAATAAGATGGAGACAATAAGAACACTAGCTTCCTACTTAAACTATGAACTATTTCTTTCTTTTTTTTGTTCATACCACATAGGCCTTATATTTTGTCATGTCCCCTGTTTTTTTTAGTTCTACTCTTTTGCAGTTTGACCACATTGAAAGCCTGGGGGGTGGGAAATGGTGCCAGTACAGGACATTATAGGATTGAAATATTTAATTTACTTACAGGAAAAAAAGAGCAAACTACAGGATTTAATATTTTCTCCTGTGGCACCCTTAAGTTTAGGCCTGTGTAAATGTGTTCAGAATGTACATCGTGTAGTTTTAACAGTTTAAAATAGTAACAATGAACTAGCAGCTAACTGGGACTTGTTTCTTCATCTTCCTCCAGGTCTTGGTATGGATTCCCCCTTAGACCCTGTGGATGTTGAGAGGTAAGTGATAGTCCTCATGTCTTTAACCATCAGTCTCTGTGGTAGCATTGGCCTTTCCTTCCTCCCTACTACCCCTCTCCTCCATTTCCCCCACTTTCCCTCTCTTATTCCAACTGAGCATGGCTAGGTAGTCCGTCTCATCTATTGTGATCTGGGATTAGGCCTACTGTCATTGTGCTGTTGGTAAATCTCCCAGCTTGGTGTGTCCATTTTCATTGAGTAAATTAGCAGATAAGATGATCATAGGTGAACAGTCCTTCTGTTTCTTTTTTTTTTTGGAGGGGGGGGCAAAAGTCAATTTGATCACAGGAGTTGAGTGATGGGCTGATTTGGAGATGTTCAATCTACATTAATTTCAACTAATGATTAATTTCCCCCATAGAGATGCAATACCATTCCTGTTGCCCTGTATTACTGAAGCAGACTGGTGCTGTTACTTTGCAAGCTTGAGGAGTGTCAAGAGTTTTCTACTTTTCAATTCACGTTACATCCTTTCCTTACCATTCGCCGTGGTAGGCAACGCCCCATTTACCATACATCTCACCGTAGCCAGTAAGCATTCACCTACTTAACAATCCAAGCAACTTTTATTCTAAAACACATTACCATAATAAAATAATACAACCAAACCCAAGTTACAACAATCCACAAGCACATGCAGACAATTTAAAAGGGGTTATTTTCTCATCAGGTTAAATTAGCTGACTACACAGTGAACTCCTGCTAGCTAACGAACAACATGCTTCATGGTCAAGTAACATTAGCATATCAATAAAATATCCTGTAATGTTATCATAGTGTCATATTATAATATAGGCTACCTAGCTAGGTGACATTAGCTAGCTAAATATACATTTCTGCATCCTCACAAAGCTATGCAAGGTGGCGCTGTCAGATGGTCGCTTCGCGTTCTTAGGAAACTGCAGTATTATGTTTTCTGTATTTCTCACTAGCTTTTCACTACACTCGCATTAACATCTGCTAACCATGTGTATGTGACAAATACAATTTGATTTGGCTGAATGCTGACGTTTAGCTGACCCATAGCTTGATAGGAGCTCTTAGGCTTACGCTAGGTACCGAAATTCAAGTTAACTTAGAACAAACCAGGCTTATTTTGCTCAATGTCATTTGAGTTAATAAGCAAACTGCTGCAACTTCAGGTAACTTGAAACAAGTGTCAAAAAAATGTAAGATGTCTCTACATTTTTGAGTTGTTTCAAAAACATTTCTATGCTGTTTACAATTTGTACCGTAACTTGTCTCAACGAGACTATTTTGTTGTTTCCTCTGGCCTGCTTGGAGGGAACAACTGTTGGGTGAGTGTCGTGCACTACCTCCAGAAGTAGCAGTCGAGACAAGTTGGCAAGTTTACGGTGCATTATGTGTAGCCCAGGCTTTTTCTCTAGCGAGTGTGAAGACCCTCGGATATTTGATCTGCCTGACTTTTTGAAAGGCTTTCTGAGGGAACTTGGGAGCTTTTATAGAGACATTTTGTCCACAGGCCCTATAAAGTTTGGAAACGGCTGCATTTTACCATGTGGCGCTTTATAGTGTTGTGTTCGGGTTAACTCTGTCATATCGATGCCATTATCTACATAGTTAGTTTCATTGTCAGTTTGAGCCTATAATCTGTGGGTAGTCTCTCTTCTGGGTCTCTGTGGGTAGTCTCTCTTCTGGGTCTCTGTGGGTAGACTCTCTTCTGGGTCTCTGTGGGTAGTCTCTCTTCTGGGTCTCTGCGGGTAGGTTCTCTTTTGGGTCTCTGCGGGTAGGCTCTCTTTTGGGTCTCTGCGGGTAGGCTCTCTTTTGGCTCTCTGCGGGTAGGCTCTCTTTTGGGTCTCTGCGGGTAGGCTCTCTTTTGGCTCTCTGCGGGTAGGCTCTCTTTTGGCTCTCTGCGGGTAGGCTCTCTTTTGGCTCTCTGCGGGTAGGCTCGGGGTGAATATTCAGACATCTGCCAATTTCTCTGAACACTTGGCTGCAGTATTTTGTCCATGAGGCCATTCATTCAGCTCCTGTACAGCTGTTTAATGGCTCGCTGCAGCTTTTTTTAGGGGGGATGAGGGGGGTTGAAGTGTTTTTTTGGCACACTCATGGCCTGTCTTATTGTTTGAATGGTAAAGGGGAGGAGGGTGTCTCTGCGCCAGAACTATTGAATGGGGGGCACCTCGTACCCCCAAGCCCCCTATAGTCGTTACGAGAACAAACTCAATCACCCCCCTTTTCTCCCCATTGAACTAGACGCACTCCTGCCCCCCTCTGTTCTCCTCTCTGCAAACAAAGGGTCCTTGCAGAAGGGCTGAGGCCAGCGTTGTTCCTTCAGCGGGCATACGGTAGATTAGCAGACTCTGTACCCCCCTTTCACTCAGCTCTCCTCACTGCTTATTTAGCATACAGGTGGGCATTGCTCTGCTGCAGAAAGAAATGGGAGGCATCACCCCTTGCACCTCTTCTCTAGCACAGGGCTGAAACCGCCTGTCCTCTACCCCTCTCTCAATAGAGCCAGCAAGGCTCTATTGTCGGTCTAACTGGTTTAGCTGCCAACTGTGGTGCTCTGTAGCTCACTTGGTAGAGCGTTGGCACTTGCAACACCAGGATAGTGGGTTTGATTCCCAGACCACCATACATGAGCTTCAGAAGCTGTTTATTTCCACTGTGGCCTTTGAATAGTGCGAGAAGACGACATTTGGTGAGAATCACATCATATGGTACAAACTCTTAAAGGGCCAGTGGCCTGCATTGGCCTTTTGTCTTAAAGGGCCAGTGGCCTGCATTGGCCTTTTGTCTTAAAGGGCCAGTGGCCTGCATTGGCCTTTTGTCTTAAAGGGCCAGTGGCCTGCATTGGCCTTTCGTCTTAAAGGGCCAGTGGCCTGCATTGGCCTTTCGTCTTAAAGGGCCAGTGGCCTGCATTGGCCTTTCGTCTTAAAGGGCCAGTGGCCTGCATTGTTAATATTATCTTCTGATTTATAGTTATTCTGCCATTTTTAACTTGTATTGCAATCTATTAGCTTCCAAAATGTAAGTAGGTGTATCTAGCTGTCCGATAACACAGCAGAGCTTGACCTGCACTTTTGTAAAAACTGTCGAAGGGAGAGGCTTGTGTGAATGTAGACAACTGAGTTCTTTAGCTTTCTTTACCATAGTTTACTTTAAAGAGGACTGAGATCAGTTATTTTTTTTAAAGAGGACTATATGCGAACACCCGTACCCATAAAGACTCACAGCTGTAATCAACGCTATCATGAGACTTCTGTATTCTCCACTTTTATCATGGGTGTAGATATTTAAAATAAAAAAATGCAGGTTGTAACACAACAAAATGTGGATTAAGTTAAGGGGTGTGAATATTTTCTGAAGGCGCTGTATCTTTTAAAAAATATAATAAAATGTATCTTTGTTCGCTAACAAAGGTAGAACAGTTGAACTGTTAGGAACACACACCCTCCTGTCCGTCTCCAACAACACAGCTTGTTCACGTTGTTTTGATATGAAGTCAAATTGCCTGCCTGGATGAGGTGCTTATGAATGAGTTGCCAATTTGTGTGGTGCACAACACCCTGTGTGGTGCACTAATGTTGACCAGGACCCTATATAGTACACTACTGTAGACCAGGACCCTATATAGTACACTACTGTTGACCAGGACCCTATCTTTATTTATTTAATCTTTATTTAACTAGGCAAGGCGGTTAAGAACAAATTCTTATATTCAATGACTGCTTAGGTACAGTGGGTTAACTGCCTGTTCAGGGGCAGAACGGATTTGTAGCATGTCGGCTCAGGGATATGAACTTGCAACCTTTCGGTTACTAGTCCAATGCTCTAACCACTAGGACCAGGGCCCTATTCCCTATATAGTGCACTACTGTCGACCAGGGCCCTATTCCCTATATAGTGCACTACTGTCGAACAGGGCCCTATTCCCTATAGAGTGCACTACTGTCGACCAGGGGAATAGGGTATAATTTGAGGCCACCTCCTTAGGTGGGGTCTTGCTTGGCTCAGTCACTGGTTCAGAAGTTTCTCACTATAATTCTCTGACTGAATAGTTTGTCTCTGTCCTGCAGGTTTGACGAGGCCGTTCTGCAGTTTGGGAGAGTTACCAACGAGTAAGTCATGTAGCTAGTCTCTCTCTCTCTCTCTCTTGGTTTCCAGGAGATGGAACTGGCTAGTTGTGGTGCAGCTGCCAACAACCAATCAATAAATTTTTCCAGTCTTCGAGGAGTTAGGATTATTAACATAGACAATCCTTGTCATGATTTATCTAGTGTGTCCATCCCTCGTTTCAACTAGATTTGTCTCTTCACAGTAAAAAGTCAATCCGAAGAATCAACTCTCTACCACTGCTGTTAGGCTCCAGTCCGGCTCTGAAGAGTCCGGACCCAGAGAGCCAGCAGCACCGCTACGGGGTCTTCGGACAGTACGGCTCAGTCCAGGATACAGCCGCCTCCTCTGGGCATGGTTGGCAGGGCAACAAGGAGAACCAGGAGGTGGGCTTCGAGTTTAAGAAGCCCGCCAAGCCACGCTGCCGTAGGAGGTCCTTCCATAGTGGAGGAGGAGAGAACAAGGACTTTGCCCGTCGGCCCAACTCTGCCCCAGCCCTCATGGTGAGTAGAACAGAGTGACTGACACCATATGGTGAGTAGAGCAGAGTGACTGACACCATATGGTGAGTAGAGCAGAGTGACTGACACCATATGGTGAGTAGAGCAGAGTGACTGACACCATATGGTGAGTAGAGCAGAGTGACTGACACCATATGGTGAGTAGAGCAGAGTGACTGACACCATATGGTGAGTAGAGCAGTGGCTGACACCATATGGTGAGTAGAGCTGACTGACACCATATGGTGAGTAGAGCAGAGTGACTGACACCATATGGTGAGTAGAGCAGAGTGACTGACACCATATGGTGAGTAGAGCAGAGTGACTGACACCATATGGTGAGTAGAGCAGAGTGACTGACACCATATGGTGAGTAGAGCAGAGTGACTGACACCATATGGTGAGTAGAGCAGAGTGACTGACACCATATGGTGAGTAGAGCAGAGTGACTTGCAGACAGACATAACAGAAGACTAGACGTTGTCGTAGTTGTGAGTCATGTTAAAATGAAAGTTAACCCTTTGCTCCTCCCTCCCTCTAGCTGTCCCCACCCTCGTCGCAGCGCCTCAGCTCATTGGACGACAGCAGTCCCATGATCCTGCGCCGCTCCTCCTTCACCCGCTCCCTTAATGAGGATGACGATGGTTTCCTTGAAGTTCTGGATGACTGTGAGGAGGAGGAGGAGGAGTGTGACATGCCCATGGGGATGGCCAGCCTGCTGACAGCTCCTCTAGTGAGGGACAACACTGCAGCAGACTCGGTAGGAGCATCACTTCTTCTACAGTGGCGTTGCCATGGAGATCCATGAAAAGTCTTCTGTATGGCCTTCTGTGGATATGACTTCATTTGTCTTTGGTTTTAAAATGACCAGCAGACTTGGTTTCGCTATAGAGCAGTCTGGAGGGGTCCCCCCAGGGGCCATGTAGTCTGGGGGGGGCTGGGGGTGGGGGGCCAGGGGCCATGTAGTCTGGGGGAGTAGGGGGGGGGCCCAGGGGCCATGTAGTAGTCTGGGGGGGGGGGGGCCCCAGGGGCCATGTAGTAGTCTGGGGGTGGGGGGGCCCCAGGGGCCATGTAGTCTGGGGGTGGGGGGGGCCATGTGGGGGCCCCAGGGGGGGGGCCCCCCATGTAGTCTGGGGGCCCCAGGGGCCATGTGTCTGGGGGGCCCCAGGGGCCATGTAGTCTGGGGGGGGGGGCCATGGGGGGCCCCCAGGGGCCATGTAGTCTGGGGGGGCCCCCAGGGGCCATGTAGTCTGGGGGGGGCCCCCAGGGGGGGTCTGGGGGGCCCCCAGGGGCCATGTAGTCTGGGGGGCCCCCAGGGGCCATGTAGTCTGGGGGGCCCCCAGGGGCCATGTAGTCTGGGGGGCCCCAGGGGCCATGTAGTCTGGGGGGGGGGGTCCCCCAGGGGCCATGTAGTCTGGGGGCCCCAGGGGGGTCTGGGGGGGGCCCCAGGGGCCATGTAGTCTGGGGGGGGCCCCAGGGGCCATGTAGTCTGGGGGGGGGGCCCCCCAGGGGCCATGTAGTCTGGGGGTGGGGGGGCACCCAGGGGCCATGTAGTAGTCCACCCAGGGGCCATGTGTAGTCTGGGGGGCCCCCAGGGGCCATGTATGTAGTCTGGGGGGGGGCCCCAGGGGCCATGTAGTCTGGGGGGGGCCCAGGGGCCATGTAGTCTGGGGGGGGCCCAGGGGCCATGTAGTCTGGGGGCCCAGTCTGGGGGGCTATGTCTCCAGTTTTCACTACATTAGATTTGGTTGCTGCATATGTCCATCCATCCATAGGTCTTATAATTGAATGCCAATCTAATCTCTTCCTCTTCAGCCGGTGGTTCGGTGTCGGCCGAGGGGTCTGTTCCGCTCCCCCTCCATGCCCAGTCAGGTGGACCGCGCCCCCCTGAAGCGCCCTGAGTGTCCCCAGGATGAGAACACACCGGTCAGGGTGAAGAGACGACGTAGCCTGGTGGAAACGCACATCACCAACGTGGACCAGGGCGACTGCTCTCCCAGAAAAATGGTATGTACCCGGTCCTCCCTGCTCAATGGCTCCGCCCCTCCAGTCACCCGGTCCTCCCTGCTCAATGGCTCCGCCCCTCCAGTCACCCGGTGTAACAGCTAGCGCAGCTAGCGTAGCATTTAGCGTTAGCATTAGCAGGCAATATTTTCACAAAAAACAGAAAATCATTCAAATAAAATCATTACCTTTGAAGAACTTCAGATGTTTTCAATGCGGAGACTCTCAGTTAGATAGCAAATGCTCCGTTTTTCCTGAAAGATGATTTGTTTAGGAGAAATTGCTCCGTTTGGTACGTCACGTTTGGCTACCAAAAAAAAAAAAACGAAAATTCAGTCTTCAAAACGTCGAATTTTTTCCAAATTAACTCCATAATATCGACTGAAACATGGCAAACGTTGTTTAGGACCAATCCTCAAGGTGTTTTTCACATATCTCTTCGATGATATATCATTCGTGGAAGTGTGCTTTCCCCTCTGAATCCCAGGAGAAAATGCCTGTGGCTGAAGATTACGCACCAATTTACACAAAGGACACTGGGCGGACCCGTGGTAAATGTAGTCTCTTATGGCCAATTTTCCAATGATATGCCTACAAATGCGTCACAATGCTGCAGACACCTTGGAGAAACGATTGGAAGGGCAGGCTCATTCCCGGCGCATTCACAGCCATATAAGGAGACGATAGAAAACAGAGCTTTGAAAATTCTGCCCATTTCCTGGTTAAAGTATCATCTTGGTTTCGCCTGTAGCATGAGTTCTGTGGCACTCACAGATAATATCTTTGCAGTTTTGGAAACCTTAGTGTTTTCTTTCCAAAGCTGCCAATTATATGCATAGTCGAGCATCTTTTCGTGACAAAATATTGCTCTTAAAACGGGCATGTTTTTTTTTTTTTTATCCATAAATTAAAAGAGCGCCCCTATATCCAAGAAGTTAAGAACACATTCTTATTTTCAATGACTGCCTAGGAACAGTGGGTTAAGTGCCTTGTTCAGGGGCAGAAGGACAGATTTTCTCCTTGTCAGCTCGGGGGATCCAATCTTGCAACCTTACAGTTAACTAGTCCAACGCAATAACGACCTGCTTCTCTCTCGTTGCACTCCCCAAGGAGACTGCCTGTTACGCAAATGCAGTAAGCCAATGCTAGCTAGCATTAAACTTATCTTATAAAAAACAATCAATCATAATCACTAGTTAAGTACACATGGTTGATATTACTAGATATTATCGTATATAATCTGACTGAGTATCTGACTGAGCGGTGGTAGGCAGAAGCAGGTGCGTAAACATTCATTCAAACAGCACTTTCGTGCGTTTTGCCAGCAGCTCTTCGTCGTGCGTCAAGCATTGCGCTGTTTATGACTTCAAGCCTTATAAACTCCCGAGATGAGGCTGGTGTGACCGATGTGAGATGGCTCGCTAGTTAGCGCGCGCGGACGCTAATAGCGTTTCAAACTTCACTCGCTCTGAGCCTTGGGGTGGTTGTTTCCCTTGCTCTGCAAAGGGTAACACTTTGATGTGGTGGCTGTTGTCGTTGTGTTCCTGGTTCAAGCCCAGGGAGGAGCGAGGAGAGGAACGGAAGCTATACTGTTACACCGGCAATACTAACGTGCCTATAAGAACATCCAATAGTCAAATGTATATGAAATACAAATGGTACAGAGAGAAATAGTCCTATAATTCCTATAATAACTACAACCTAAAACTTCTTACCTGGGAATATTGAAGTCTCATGTTAAAAGGAACCACCAGCTTTCATATGTTCTCATTTTCTGAGCAAGGAACTGAAACATTAGCGTTCTTACATGGCACATATTGCACTTTTACTTTCTTCTCCAACACTTTGTTTTTTCATTATTTAAACCAAATTGAACATGTTTCATTGATGTATTATATTAAGTTAAAATAAGTGTTAATTCAGTATTGTTGTAATTGTCGTTATTATAAATAAAAATTGGCCGCTTTGATCGGTATCGGCTTTTTTGGCCCTCCAATAATCGGTATCGGCGTTGAGGTTGACCGATTATGACTTCTCTAGTCTCCACCCCCTACAGTCAGTGTGTTTGAAGGGATCAGATTAAGCGAAGAGACAATCTCTAATATTGGTCACATAATAAGGTGTTTTTTGGGATGCAAGGTGGTTTGTCGATCAAAGATTCTGCTTTGTCTGACTGCAGAGATCCGTCTCTCTCCTTCCTAGATGTTCTGTAGCCAGGGATCTCTTTCTCCTTCCTAGATGTTCTGTAGCCAGGGATCTCTTTCTCCTTCCTAGATGTTCTGTAGCCAGGGATCTCTTTCTCCTTCCTAGATGTTCTGTAGCCAGGGATCTCTTTCTCCTTCCTAGATGTTCTGTAGCCAGGGATCTCTTTCTCCTTCCTAGATGTTCTGTAGCCAGGGATCTCTTTCTCCTTCCTAGATGTTCTGTAGCCAGGGATCTCTTTCTCCTTCCTAGATGTTCTGTAGCCAGGGATCTCTTTCTCCTTCCTAGATGTTCTGTAGCCAGGGATCTCTTTCTCCTTCCTAGATGTTCTGTAGCCAGGGATCTCTTTCTCCTTCCTAGATGTTCTGTAGCCAGGGATCTCTTTCTCCTTCCTAGATGTTCTGTAGCCAGGGATCTCTTTCTCCTTCCTAGATGTTCTGTAGCCAGGGATCTCTTTCTCCTTCCTAGATGTTCTGTAGCCAGGGATCTCTTTCTCCTTCCTAGATGTTCTGTAGCCAGGGATCTCTTTCTCCTTCCTAGATGTTCTGTAGCCAGGGATCTCTCGCTCTCCTTCCTATTCCATCTGTAACCAGGGATCTCTCTCTCTCTCTCCTTCCTAGATGTTCTGTAACCACACTGAGATTGAGAAGCTGCTGGACACTAGTGAGTCTGACCAGGACGTAGAGCTGATTGGAGATTTCACCAAACCCTGTGTCCTGTCCACTGTGGAGGGTAAACACCAGGACCTGAAATACATCACTCCTGAGATGGTGAGAACTACTGCTGTTATATGATACAGCCATGTGTCTAATCACCCCTAGTATTCCCTATGTAGTGCACTACTTTTGACCAGAGCGCATGGGGTGTTTGACCAAGGTCCCCGGTCTTCTCACCTCCAACCTGCCAAGCCTCTTGAGCTTATTTGACTAGTAAACACCTTTTAATTAACTTTATTTTTATGAGGCCTCTAGAAATATATCGTAAGGTAGTCATATCCAGTAGGAAGTTGTAGATGCTACATGGTTTTTAGTAGATAAACTATGTTGAGTTTGGACGATTAACCCAAAGAGAATACCATTTCCATTTGGTCCTTTATTGCCCTTTCAGACCACGAGGTAGACAATGGTGTTACGGAGACAGACCACGAGGTAGACCCTGGTGTTACGGAGACAGACCACGAGGTAGACCCTGGTGTTACGGAGACAGACCACGAGGTAGACCCTGGTGTTACGGAGACAGACCACCAGGTAGACCCTGGTGTTACGGAGACAGACCACCAGGTAGACCCTGGTGTTACGGAGACAGACCACCAGGTAGACCCTGGTGTTACGGAGACAGACCACCAGGTAGACCCTGGTGTTACCAGGTAGAGTTACGGAGACAGACCACCAGGTAGACCCTGGGTACGGAGACAGACCACCAGACCCTGGTGTTACGGAGACAGACCACCAGGTAGAGGTTACGGAGACAGACCACGAGGTAGACCCTGGTGTTACGGAGACAGACCACCAGGTAGACCCTGGTGTTACGGAGACAGACCACCAGGTAGACCCTGGTGTTACGGAGACAGACCACCAGGTAGACCCTGGTGTTACGGAGACAGACCACCAGGTAGACCCTGGTGTTACGGACCACCAGGTAGAGCCTGGCGTGGCGGACCACGAGGTAGAGCCTGGCGTGGCGGACCACGAGGTAGAGCCTGGCGTGGCGGACCACGAGGTAGAGCCTGGCGTGGCGGACCACCAGGTAGATGGATTTATAGTTTTTACTGCTCAGTGTTTATTATAATTATTGCTTGAATAACCTTATTTACTATTATCTATTGATTTGTCATTGTTTGTGCGTTGCGCTGAACACTGAGAATTATCACTGACAGTTTGCCAATTCATCCTGTTTGGGATTGGTTGCCAACTGGAGGTGTTGACACAGGTCATTCGGTGGCCACGTAGGCTAGTTGATCAATCAATCGAGCAACAAGATATAATATCTGTCACGGAGTGCCTCCTTCCTCGGGTGGTGTGGATAGTGCCTCCTTCCTCGGGTGGTGTGGATAGTGCCTCCTTCCTCGGGTGGTGTGGATAGTGCCTCCTTCCTCGGGTGGTGAGGATAGTGCCTCCTTCCTCGGGTGGTGTGGATAGTGCCTCCTTCCTCGGGTGGTGAGGATAGTGCCTCCTTCCTCGGGTGGTGAGGATAGTGCCTCCTTCCTCGGGTGGTGTGGATAGTGCCTCCTTCCTCGGGTGGTGAGGATAGTGCCTCCTTCCTCGGGTGGTGTGGATAGTGCCTCCTTCCTCGGGTGGTGAGGATAGTGCCTCCTTCCTCGGGTGGTGTGGATAGTGCCTCCTTCCTCGGGTGGTGAGGATAGTGCCTCCTTCCTCGGGTGGTGAGGATAGTGCCTCCTTCCTCGGGTGGTGGATAGTGTCCTTTAGAAGGTGATGAGGACCAGATGTCTCCTTCCTCGGGTGGTGATTTTGTGCCTCCTTCATTTCTGAATGTTTGATGTCCTGTCATTAAGTTAAAAATGGACAGTTACATAAACATTTTTTAAATCAGTTTATTGCACAAAATGTTTAAATTGATGGTAATACGAATGTATTTGCATATAACCATGCTCTAACCTGTCTGTTCCTCAGGTGGATCCTCTCTAACCTGAGACTAACCTGTCTGTTCCTCAGATGGATCCTCTATAACCTGAGACTAACCTGTCTGTTCCTCAGATGGATCCTCTATAACCTGAGACTAACCTGTCTGTTCCTCAGATGGATCCTCTATAACCTGAGACTAACCTGTCTGTTGCAGATGGAACCCTCTAACCTGAGACCTGTCTGTTCCTCAGATGGATCCTCTATAACCTGAGACTAACCTGTCTGTTCCTCAGATGGTGTCTGTTCTGAGCGGCCAGCTGGATCCTCTATAACCTGGGACTAACCTGTCTGTTCCTCAGATGGATCCTCTATAACCTGAGACTAACCTGTCTGTTCCTCAGATGGATCCTCTATAACCTGAGACTAACCTGTCTGTTCCTCAGATGGATCCTCTATAACCTGAGACTAACCTGTCTGTTCCTCAGATGGATCCTCTATAACCTGAGACTAACCTGTCTGTTCCTCAGATGGATCCTCTATAACCTGGGACTAACCTGTCTGTCTGTTCCTCAGATGGTGTCCGCTCTGAGCGGCCAGCTGGATCCTCTATAACCTGAGACTAACCTGTCTGTCTGTTCCTCAGATGGAGGAGCTCATCATGTTGTCGAGTGGATTGACTGTCGCTACCCGTATGATGTTTTGAGGGGGCCACATTAAAGGAGCCCTGAACCTCTACCAGGAGGACCAGGTAGAGGAGTACCTCCTACGCACCCCCATCGCCCCCATCTCCCCTGACCACAGGGTCCTCCTCGTCTTCCACTGTGAGTTCTCCTCAGAGCGAGGGCCCAGGATGTGTCGTTTCGTACGTGAGAGGGACAGGACGATGAACGAGTACCCTAACCTGCACTACCCAGAAATCTACATTCTCAAGGGAGGCTACAAAGAGTTCTTCCCTCACTTCCGGGTAAAACACAATCATACTTCTGAAACATTTTGATGGCTTTATCACTAATAATCAAAAGTGAATTCGTTGACATTAATATTTTTGTTTCTGAGTAATTTCTTTAACAAGCCATTCAGTTTGGCTACTACACATTTTAATTGCAATGCATTGATGGAGACTCCTTTTTACTTCAGATGCAGTGTGAGCCCCAGGGGTATGTGTGTAACTGGTCTCTCTCTGTGTGTAGATGCAGTGTGAGCCCCAGGGGTATGTGTGTTGTAACTGGTCTGTAGATGCACTAACTGGTCTCTCTCTCTGTAGATGCAGTGTGAGCCCCAGGGGTATGTGTGTTGTAACTGGTCTCTCTCTCTGTAGATGCAGTGTGAGCCCCAGGGGTATGTGTGTAACTGGTCTCTCTCTGTGTGTAGATGCAGTGTGAGCCCCAGGGGTATGTGTGTTGTAATGTCTCTCTCTCTGTAGACCAGTGTGAGCCCAGGACTTTAAAGAGGACCTGTAACTGGTCTCTCTCTGTGTGTAGAAGTTCAGACTGTAGAAGAGCAGAACCTGGAGCCCCAGGGGTATGTGTGTTGTAACTGGCAGATACAGTGTGAGCCCCAGGGGGGACTGTACAGCAGACTGTAGATGCAGTGTGAGCTGTAACTGGTCCCCTGTGTGTAGATGCTCCCTGTAACCCTAGCCCCTAACTGGTCTCCCCCTGTAGATGCAGTGTGAGCCCCTGTAACCCTACTCTGAGCCCCCCTCCCTGTAATGCCCTACTGGGTATGTGTGTTGTAACTGGTCCCCCTCCCTGTAACCCTAGATGCTGAGCCCCCCTCCCTGTAACCCTAGACTGCCCCAGGGGTATGTGTGTTGTAACTGGTCTCTCTCCCCCCTAGGGGTATGTGTGTTGTCCCTGTACCGGCCCATGCACCACCAGGACTTTAAAGAGGACCTGAGGAAGTTCAGACTGAAGAGCAGAACCTGGGCCGGGAGCGCAGCAAGAGGGGAACCCTACTGCCCCCCTCCCTGTAACCCTACCCCCTCCCTGCCCCCCTCCCTGTAACCCTACTGCCCCCCTCCCTGTAACCCTACTGCCCCCCTCCCTGTAACCCTACTGCCCCCTCCCTGTAACCCTACTGCCCCCCTCCCTGTAACCCTACTGCCTCCCTGTAAGAGCCCCCTCCCTGTAAACAGCCACTGCCACACCACCACTAGCCTATACTACCTTGCCACTCTTACTGCCCAGCCAGACCACTACAGCCTTCCAGTCTCCAGAGGAGTTTTTTGGGTGTTCCAGTTTTACCCCCCACCATCCCCTCTGACTGCAGAACCTAGATCTGACCATCCCCTCTGACTGCAGAACCAAGATCTGACCATCCCCTCTGACTGCAGAACCAAGATCTGACCATCCCCTCTGACTGCAGAACCAAGATCTGACCATCCCCTCTGACTGCAGAACCAAGATCTGACCATCCCCTCTGACTGCAGAACCAAGATCTGACCATCCCCTCTGACTGCAGAACCAAGATCTGACCATCCCCTCTGACTGCAGAACCAAGATCTGACCATCCCCTCTGACTGCAGAACCAAGATCTGACCACTGCCAGACACGACGAGGACTAAATACTACCTAGTTTAAAACTGTTCAACTGATGTCTCCTCACTGGACAGATGTGCTGCTCAGAATGAATGAAATGCTAGTTCTGTATGTGCTGTATAAATACTCTATTTTATGAAGCACTTAATTTAAAATGTCTGAGTTCCTTTTGTGTGCATTTTTTTTTTTAAGACTTGTTTTTTTTTTTAAAGTGAGATTTTTAAGAGAGCCTCTCCTTAGGCCATAATCACACACCCCTCGTAATGTGGAAGTGTCTTATTATTGGATGTTTTTTTGTGAATTGTGAGAACTTCTATAATAAGTATAGTTTGTACAGCTCTTGATATTGATAATCAAATAATATTTTGGGATATTCTACAATTAACCTGTCCACATGCTCGCCGCCTTTGACCAAAAAGTACGTTTTTGAAAACTTCCTTCCCTGCGTTCTCTTTGAAGTGAAATGTTCAACAGCTGCAGGTCAGCGAGTTGTCAGAGGGCCTAGTGTCTCACAAATAGCACGCTATTCCCTATATAGTGCACTACTTTTGACCAGAGCCCTATGGCAGTTGGGTGCTATTTGGGATTCACACGTTACCTCCATGTTGTGTTGGTCACAAAGAGCCCTTCTGTGTGAACAGGAAGTGTGTTAGTGATTGTCATGGAAGTGAGTGGTGTGTGTGTGTGGTGGATAAACATGTTTTTTTTAAGGAGAGTTGCTGAATAAATCTCATTTTGTCCATTTTTATCCATATTTCTTGACTATTTGCTTATTTTGAAAGGGGACTAAAACTTCCTGAAGTTAAACTGATCATAGAGAAACAGTCAATCCACTATTAAACATGTGCTTGACACAGACATCTTTTTTGGTGGGGGGGGGATTTTAATATCCACATTTTCAAATGCTTTTAAAACACAACAACCAAAAGGGTAAGCTATGGATCCAATTTCCTCTGCGCATTTATCCTAATTCATATCCACTAGAAATCCCTGCGTTACATCCTGACAACCATATCACTGGCCAGCTGAAAGGCCTTTCAAATCAGCTTCTGTCACGTGCGCCGAATACAACAGGTGTAGTAGACCTTACAGTGAAATGCTGAATACAACAGGTGTAGTAGACCTCACAGTGAAATGCTGAATACAACAGGTGTAGTAGACCTCACAGTGAAATGCTGAATACAACAGGTGTAGTAGACCTCACAGTGAAATGCTGAATACAACAGGTGTAGTAGACCTTACAGTGAAATGCTGAATACAACAGGTGTAGTAGTCACAGTGAAATGCTGAATACAACAGGTGTAGTAGACCTCACAGTGAAATGCTGAATACAACAGGTGTAGTAGACCTCACAGTGAAATGCTGAATACAACAGGTGTAGTAGACCTTACAGTGAAATGCTGAATACAACAGGTGTAGTAGACCTCACAGTGAAATGCTGAATACAACAGGTGTAGTAGACCTTACAGTGAAATGCTGAATACAACAGGTGTAGTAGACCTCACAGTGAAATGCTGAATACAACAGGTGTAGTAGACCTCACAGTGAAATGCTGAATACAACAATGTTCATGTAGATATGGTTAGTGACTATGCATATATGATGAACAGAGAGTAGCAGTAGTGTAAAAGAGGGGTAGGCGGGACACAATGCAGATAGCCCGGTTAGCCAATGTGCGGGAGCACTGGTTTGTACATGAATGTGTAGTTAAAGTGACTGTGCGTTTATGATAAACAGAGTAACAGCAGTGTAAAAGGGGGGTTGGAGGGGGGCACACAATGCAAATAGTCTGGGTAGCCATTTGATTACCTGTTCAGGAGTCTTATGGCTTGGGGGTAAAAACTGTTGAGAAGCCTTTTTGTCCTAGACTTGGCACTCCGGTACCGTTTGCCATGCGGTAGTAGAGACAACAGTCTATGACTGGGATGGCTGGGGTCTTTGACAATTTTTAGGGCCTTCCTCTGACACCGCCTGGTGTAGAGGTCCTGGATAGCAGGCAGCTTAGCCCCAGTGATGTACTGGGCCGTACACACTACCCTCTGTAGTGCCTTGAGGTCAGAGCCTGAGCAGTTGCCATACCAGTGATGCAACCAGCTGCTCTCTGTTGCAGCTGTAGAACCTTTTAAGGATCTGAGGACCCATGCCAAATCTTTTCAGTTTCCTGAGGGGGAATAGGCTTTGTTGTGCCCTCTTCACGACTGTCTTGGTGTGTTTGGACCATTCTAGTTTGTTGTTGATGTGGACACCAAGGATCTTGAAGCTCTCAACCTGCTCCATCGCAGTCCCGTTGATGAGAGTGGGGGCGTGCTCGGTCCTTCTTTTCCTGTAGTCCACAATCATCTCCTTAGTCTTGGTTACGTTGAGGGATAGGTTGTCTTGATTACGTTGAGGGATAGGTTGTTATTCTGGCACCACCCGGCCAGGTCTCTGACCTCCCTATAGGCTGTCTCGTTGTTGTCGGTGATCAGGCCTACCACTGTTGTGTCATCTGCAAACTTAATGATGGTGTTGGAGTTGTGCCTGGCCATGCAGTCGCGGGTGAACAGGGAGTAGAGGGGACTGAGCATGCACCCCTGAGCGGCCCCTGTGTTGAGGATCAGCGTGGCAGATGTGTTGCTACCTACCCTCACCACCTGGGGGCGGCCTGTCAGGAAGTCCAGGATCCAGTTGCAGAGGGAGGTGTTTAGTCCCAGGATCCTTAGCTTAGTGATGAGCTTTGAGGGCACTATGGTGGTGAACGCTGAGCTGTAGTCAATGAATAGCATTCTCACATCGGTGTTCCTTTTGTCCAGGTGTGAAAGGGCAGTGTGGAGAGCAATAGAGATTTTTATTTTATTAAAAAAAACAATTTTTTTACCTTTATTTAACCAGGCAAGTCAGTTAGGAACAAATTCTTATTTTCAATGACGGCCTAGGAACAGTGGGTTAACTGCCTGTTCAGGGGCAGAACGACAGATTTGTACCTTGTCAGCTCAGGGGTTTGAAATTGCAACCTTTCGGTTACTAGTCCACCGCTCTAACCACTAGGCTACCCTGCCGCCCCATCTGTGGATTTGTTTGGGTGGTATGCAGGCAATTACATCCTGACACGACCATATTACTGGCCAGCTGAAGGGCCTGGATCTTAATGGCTAAACTGCTGAGGAAACGCTCCATAACTGATCGATGGTTGCCCAATCAGGAAGGATACACAGCCAAACTATAAAACTGTTGTGAGAAGCCACACTAGAGAAGTTTATCATTCTATAATCAATCAACTGATGAACACATCCCACTGCCTATTAAGGTGGTAACAAGATATCCAGATACTGGTTCAGACCATGAGGTCTGGGTTTCCAACCCAGATACTGGTTCAGACCATGAGGTTTCAAACCCAGATACTGGTTCAGACAATGAGGTTTCTAACCCAGATACTGGTTCAGACCATGAGGTTTCTAACCCAGATACTGGTTCAGACCATGAGGTCTGGGTTTCCAACCCAGATACTGGTTCAGACCATGAGGTTTCTAACCCAGATAGTGGTTCAGACCATGAGGTTTCCAACCCAGATACTGGTTCAGATCATGAGGTTTCTAACCCAGATACTGGTTCAGACTATGGGGTTTCTAACCCAGATACTGGTTCAGACCATGAGGTTTCTAACCCAGATACTGGTTCAGACCATGAGGTTTCTAACCCAGATACTGGTTCAGACCATGAGGTTTCTAACCCAGATACTGGTTCAGACCATGAGGTTTCTAACCCAGATACTGGTTCAGACCATGAGGTTTCTAACCCAGATACTGGTTCAAGACCATGAGGTTTCTAACCCAGATACTGGTTCAGACCATGAGGTTTCTAACCCAGATACTGGTTCAGACCATGAGGTTTCTAACCCAGATACTGGTTCAGACCATGAGGTTTCTAACCCAGATACTGGTTCAGACCATGAGGTTTCTAACCCAGATACTGGTTCAGACCATAAGGTTTCTAACCCAGATAGTGGTTCAGACCATGAGGTTTCCAACCCAGATACTGGTTCAGATCATGAGGTTTCTAACCCAGATACTGGTTCAGACCATGAGGTTTCTAACCCAGATACTGGTTCAGACTATGGGGTTTCTAACCCAGATACTGGTTCAGACCATGAGGTTTCTAACCCAGATACTGGTTCAGACCATGAGGTTTCTAACCCAGATACTGGTTCAGACCATGAGGTTTCTAACCCAGATACTGGTTCAGACCATGAGGTTTCTAACCCAGATACTGGTTCAGACCATGAGGTTTCTAACCCAGATACTGGTTCAGACCATGAGGTTTCTAACCCAGATACTGGTTCAGACCATGAGGTTTCTAACCCAGATACTGGTTCAGACCATGAGGTTTCTAACCCAGATACTGGTTCAGACCATGAGGTCTGGGTTTCCAACCCAGATACTGGTTCAGACCATGAGGTTTCTAACCCAGATAGTGGTTCAGACCATGAGGTTTCCAACCCAGATACTGGTTCAGATCATGAGGTTTCTAACCCAGATACTGGTTCAGACCATGAGGTTTCTAACCCAGATACTGGTTCAGACTATGGGGTTTCTAACCCAGATACTGGTTCAGACCATGAGGTTTCTAACCCAGATACTGGTTCAGACCATGAGGTTTCTAACCCAGATACTGGTTCAGACCATGAGGTTTCTAACCCAGATACTGGTTCAGACCATGAGGTTTCTAACCCAGATACTGGTTCAAGACTATGGGGTTTCTAACCCAGATACTGGTTCAGACCATGAGGTTTCTAACCCAGATACTGGTTCAGACCATGAGGTTTCTAACCCAGATAGTGGTTCAGACCATGAGGTTTCCAACCCAGATACTGGTTCAGATCATGAGGTTTCTAACCCAGATACTGGTTCAGACCATGAGGTTTCTAACCCAGATACTGGTTCAGACTATGGGGTTTCTAACCCAGATACTGGTTCAGACCATGAGGTTTCTAACCCATATACTGGTTCAGACCATGAGGTTTCTAACCCAGATACTGGTTCAGACCATGAGGTTTCTAACCCAGATACTGGTTCAGACCATGAGGTTTCTAACCCAGATACTGGTTCAGACCATGAGGTTTCTAACCCAGATACTGGTTCAGACCATGAGGTCTGGGTTTCCAACCCAGATACTGGTTCAGACCATGAGGTTTCTAACCCAGATAGTGGTTCAGACCATGAGGTTTCCAACCCAGATACTGGTTCAGATCATGAGGTTTCTAACCCAGATACTGGTTCAGACCATGAGGTTTCTAACCCAGATACTGGTTCAGACTATGGGGTTTCTAACCCAGATACTGGTTCAGACCATGAGGTTTCTAACCCAGATACTGGTTCAGACCATGAGGTTTCTAACCCAGATACTGGTTCAGACCATGAGGTTTCTAACCCAGATACTGGTTCAGACCATGAGGTTTCTAACCCAGATACTGGTTCAAGACTATGGGGTTTCTAACCCAGATACTGGTTCAGACCATGAGGTTTCTAACCCAGATACTGGTTCAGACCATGAGGTTTCTAACCCAGATAGTGGTTCAGACCATGAGGTTTCCAACCCAGATACTGGTTCAGATCATGAGGTTTCTAACCCAGATACTGGTTCAGACCATGAGGTTTCTAACCCAGATACTGGTTCAGACTATGGGGTTTCTAACCCAGATACTGGTTCAGACCATGAGGTTTCTAACCCAGATACTGGTTCAGACCATGAGGTATCTAACCCAGATACTGGTTCAGACCATGAGGTTTCTAACCCAGATACTGGTTCAGACCATGAGGTTTCTAACCCAGATACTGGTTCAGACCATGAGGTTTCTAACCCAGATACTGGTTCAAGACCATGAGGTTTCTAACCCAGATACTGGTTCAGACCATGAGGTTTCTAACCCAGATACTGGTTCAGACCATGAGGTTTCTAACCCAGATACTGGTTCAGACCATGAGGTTTCTAACCCAGATACTGGTTCAGACCATGAGGTTTCTAACCCAGATACTGGTTCAGACCATGAGGTCTGGGTTTCTAACCCAGATACTGGTTCAGACCATGAGGTTTCTAACCCAGATAGTGGTTCAGACCAGGAGGTTTCCAACCCAGATACTGGTTCAGATCATGAGGTTTCTAACCCAGATACTGGTTCAGACCATGAGGTTTCTAACCCAGATACTGGTTCAGACTATGGGGTTTCTAACCCAGATACTGGTTCAGACCATGAGGTTTCTAACCCAGATACTGGTTCAGACCATGAGGTTTCTAACCCAGATACTGGTTCAGACCATGAGGTTTCTAACCCAGATACTGGTTCAGACCATGAGGTTTCTAACCCAGATACTGGTTCAAGACAATGAGGTTTCTAACCCAGATACTGGTTCAGACCATGAGGTTTCTAACCCAGATACTGGTTCAGACCATGAGGTTTCTAACCCAGATACTGGTTCAGACCACAGAGAGGCTTCTGCCTACATACATACTTGAAATCATTGGCCACTTTAATAAATGGATCACTAGTCACTTTAAATAATGCCACTTTAATAATGTTTACATATGTTGCATTACTCATCTCATATGTACATACTGTATTTTATACCAACTACTGCATCTTGCCTATGCTGCTCATTCACCGCTCATTCATATATTTATATGTGCATATTCTTATTCCATCCCTTTAGATGTGTGTGTATAGGGTAGTTGTTGTGGAATTGTTTGATTACTTGTTAGAGATTACTGAACTGTCAGAACTAGAAACAAGCATTTTGCTACACTCGCATTAACATCTGCTAACTATGAATATGTGATCAATAACATTTGATTTGAAACGTCCTGTTTTGTTTCATGCTGAAATAACTGCATAGGCCTTCAGCCTAGTTATGCAACCATTTTGGATCAGTTCGGGTATAATCCTGGGCAGTTTTTAAAAGGTCCAGAGAGGTACATAAGCAAGACACTCATCAAATCAAATCAAATCAAATTTATTTATATAGCCCTTCGTACATCAGCTGATATCTCAAAGTGCTGTACAGAAACCCAGCCTAAAACCCCAAACAGCAAGCAATGCAGGTGTAGAAGCACGGTGGCTAGGAAAAACTCCCTAGAAAGGCCAAAACCTAGGAAGAAACCTAGAGAGGAACCAGGCTATGTGGGGTGGCCAGTCCTCTTCTGGCTGTGCCGGGTGGAGATTATAACAGAACATGGCCAAGATGTTCAAATGTTCATAAATGACCAGCATGGTCGAATAATAATAAGGCAGAACAGTTGAAACTGGAGCAGCAGCACAGTCAGGTGGAAGTTGAAACTGGAGCAGCAGCATGGCCAGGTGGACTGGGGACAGCAAGGAGTCATCATGTCAGGTAGTCCTGGGGCATGGTCCTAGGGCTCAGGTCAGTTGAAACTGGAACAGCAGCATGGCCAGGTGGACTGGGGACAGCAAGGAGTCATCATGTCAGGTAGTCCTGGAGCTCAGGTCCTAGGGCTCAGGTCCTCCGAGAGAGAGAAAGAAAGAGAGAAGGAGAGAATTAGAGAACGCACACTTAGATTCACACAGGACACCGAATAGGACAGGAGAAGTACTCCAGATATAACAAACTGACCCCAGCCCCCCGACACATAAACTACTGCAGCATAAATACTGGAGGCTGAGACAGGAGGGGTCAGGAGACACTCATATGGTGTATTCTGTCTGGATGTAGCCCAGTGTGACCAGCCCAACCAAGGCCCCAATAAAAAGGAAAACATGAGCTTCTCCTTTCCAACTCCCGTTCTTAAAGCAAGAGCATCTGTCCTCTAATACGCTATTAGTAAAGAAAGAAAGCTGAAAGTGTTCAACAAGCTTTTGTAGTCTGGCTCTTCCTGGGACGCCGCAAGATTTAAGAGGAATAGCCGGGGCAGTGGAGAGCCCAGGGTATAATAGCACAACAGAACAAAGACAGGCTCTATACGACATCTCCAGCCTGTCTATGTTAAAAGATGTCGCCTCAGTCAGAAGATGTCGCCTATAGCCTCAGTCAGAAGATGTCGCCTATAGCCTCAGTCAGAAGATGTCGCCTATAGCCTCAGTCAGAAGATGTCGCTATAGCCTCAGTCAAAAGATGTCGCCTATAGCCTCAGTCAGAAGATGTCGCCTATATAGTCAGAAGATGTCACCACAGTCAGAAGATGTGCCTCAGTCAGAAGATGTCGCCTATAGCCTCAGTCAGAAGATGTCGCCTATAGCCTCAGTCAGAAGATGTCGCCTATAGACTCAGCCAGAAGATGTCGCCTCAGTCAGAAGATGTCGCCTATAGCCTAAGTCAAAAGATGTCGCCTATAGCCTCAGTCAGAAGATGTCGCCTATAGACTCAGCCAGAAGATGTCGCCTCAGTCAGAAGATGTCGCCTATAGCCTAAGTCAAAGATGTCGCCTATAGCCTCAGTCAGAAGATGTCGCCTATAGACTCAGCCAGAAGATGTCGCCTCAGTCAGAAGATGTCGCCTATAGCCTAAGTCAAAAGATGTCGCCTATAGCCTAAGTCAAAAGATGTCGCCTATAGCCTCAGTCAGAAGATGTCGCCTATAGCCTCAGTCAGAAGATGTCGCCTATAGCCTCAGTCAGAAGATGTCACCTATAGCCTAAGTCAAAAGATGTCGCCTATAGCCTAAGTCAAAAGATGTCGCCTATAGCCTCAGTCAGAAGATGTCGCCTATAGCCTCAGTCAGAAGATATCGCCTATAGCCAAAGTCAAAAGATGTCGCCTATACCCTAAGTCAGAAGATGTCGCCTATAGCCTCAGTCAGAAGATGTCGCCTATAGCCTCAGTCAGAAGATGTCGCCTATAGACTCAGCCAGAAGATGTCGCCTCAGTCAGAAGATGTCGCCTATAGCCTAAGTCAAAAGATGTCGCCTATAGCCTCAGTCAGAAGATGTCGCCTATAGACTCAGCCAGAAGATGTCGCCTCAGTCAGAAGATGTCGCCTATAGCATAAGTCAAAAGATGTCGCCTATAGCCTAAGTCAAAAGATGTCGCCTATAGCCTCAGTCAGAAGATGTCGCCTATAGCCTCAGTCAGAAGATGTCGCCTATAGCCTCAGTCAGAAGATGTCGCCTATAGCCTCAGTCAGAAGATGTCGCTTATAGCCTCAGTCAAAAGATGTCGCCTATAGCCTCAGTCAGAAGATGTCGCCTATATAGTCAGAAGATGTCACCTCAGTCAGAAGATGTCGCCTCAGTCAGAAGATGTCGCCTATAGCCTCAGTCAGAAGATGTCGCCTATAGACTCAGCCAGAAGATGTCGCCTCAGTCAGAAGATGTCGCCTATAGCCTAAGTCAAAAGATGTCGCCTATAGCCTCAGTCAGAAGATGTCGCCTATAGACTCAGCCAGAAGATGTCGCCTCAGTCAGAAGATGTCGCCTATAGCCTAAGTCAAAAGATGTCGCCTATAGCCTCAGTCAGAAGATGTCGCCTATAGACTCAGCCAGAAGATGTCGCCTCAGTCAGAAGAGCCTATAGCCTAAGTCAAAAGAGCCTATGTCGCCTATAGACTCAGCCAGAAGATGTAGACTCAGCCTCGCCTCAGTCAGAAGATGTCGCCTATAGCCTAAGTCAAAAGATGTCGCCTATAGCCTAAGTCAAAAGATGTCGCCTATAGCCTCAGTCAGAAGATGTCGCCTATAGCCTCAGTCAGAAGATGTCGCCTATAGCCTCAGTCAGAAGATGTCGCCTATAGCCAAAGTCAAAAGATGTCGCCTATAGCCTCAGTCAGAAGATGTCGCCTATAGCCTCAGTCAGAAGATGTCGCCTATAGCCTCAGTCAGAAGATATCGCCTATAGCCTCAGTCAGAAGATGTCGCCTATAGACTCAGCCAGAAGATGTCGCCTCAGTCAGAAGATGTCGCCTATAGCCTAAGTCAAAAGATGTCGCCTATAGCCTCAGTCAGAAGATGTCGCCTATAGACTCAGCCAGAAGATGTCGCCTCAGTCAGAAGATGTCGCCTATAGCCTAAGTCAAAAGATGTCGCCTATAGCCTCAGTCAGAAGATGTCGCCTATAGACTCAGCCAGAAGATGTCGCCTCAGTCAGAAGATGTCGCCTATAGCATAAGTCAAAAGATGTCGCCTATAGCCTAAGTCAGAAGATGTCGCCTATAGCCTCAGTCAGAAGATATCGCCTATAGCCAAAGTCAAAAGATGTCGCCTATAGCCTCAGTCAGAAGATGTCGCCTATAGCCTCAGTCAGAAGATGTCGCCTATAGCCTCAGTCAGAAGATATCGCCTATAGCCTCAGTCAGAAGATGTCGCCTATAGACTCAGCCAGAAGATGTCGCCTCAGTCAGAAGATGTCGCCTATAGCCTAAGTCAAAAGATGTCGCCTATAGCCTCAGTCAGAAGATGTCGCCTATAGACTCAGCCAGAAGATGTCGCCTCAGTCAGAAGATGTCGCCTATAGCCTAAGTCAAAAGATGTCGCCTATAGCCTCAGTCAGAAGATGTCGCCTATAGACTCAGCCAGAAGATGTCGCCTCAGTCAGAAGATGTCGCCTATAGCATAAGTCAAAAGATGTCGCCTATAGCCTAAGTCAAAAGATGTCGCCTATAGCCTCAGTCAGAAGATGTCGCCTATAGCCTCAGTCAGAAGATGTCGCCTATAGCCTCAGTCAGAAGATGTCGCCTATAGCCTCAGTCAGAAGATGTCGCCTATAGCCTCAGTCAGAAGATGTCGCCTATAGCCTAAGTCAGAAGATGTCGCCTATAGCCTCAGTCAGAAGATGTCGCCTATAGCCTCAGTCAGAAGATGTCGCCTATGGCCTCAGTCAGAAGATGTCGCCTATGGCCACCATAGTAATTATATACATAATTTTCCACCATAATTTGCAAATAAATTCATTAAAAATCCTACAATGTGATTTTCTGGATTTTTTTTCTAATTTTGTCTGTCATAGTTGAAGTATACCTATGATGACAATTACAGGCCTCTCTCATCTTTTTAAGTGGGAGAACTTGCACAATTGGTGGCTGACTAAATACTTTTTTGCCCCACTGTATATATACTGAGATCCTGTGACAGATCGTGTGACACTTAGATTGCACACAGGTGGACTTTATTTATCTAATTATGAAGGTAATTGGTTGCACCAGATCTTATTTGGGGACTTCATAGGAAAGGGGGTGAATACAATATGTACACCACTTTTCTGTTTTTTAATTTTCTGAAATAAGTTATTTTTTAAATTTTCATTTCACCAATTTTGACTATTTTGTGTTTGTCCATTACATGAAATCAAAATCGTTTTAAATTCCAGGTTGTAATGCAACAAAATAGGAAAAACGCCAAGAGGGAAGAATACTTTTGCAAGGCACTGTGTGTCCTATGTTACTGTAGGTATGCTAGCCTATAGCCTATGTTACTGTAGGTATGCTAGCCTATAGCCTATGTTACTGTAGGTATGCTAGCCTATGTTACTGTAGGTATGCTAGCCTATAGCCTATGTTACTGTAGGTATGCTAGCCTATGTTACTGTAGGTATGCTAGCCTATAGCCTATGTTACTGTAGGTATGCCTATAGCCTATGTTACTGTAGGTATGCTAGCCTATATGTTACTGTAGGTAGCCTATGTTACTGTAGGTATGCTAGCCTATGTTACTGTAGGTATGCTAGCCTATAGCCTATGTTACTGTAGGTATGCTAGCCTATGTTACTGTAGGTATGCTAGCCTATAGCCTATGTTACTGTAGGTATGCTAGCCTATGTTACTGTAGGTATAGCCTATGTTACTGTAGGTA
Source organism: Oncorhynchus tshawytscha (assembly GCF_018296145.1). Classification (NCBI taxonomy): domain Eukaryota; kingdom Metazoa; phylum Chordata; class Actinopteri; order Salmoniformes; family Salmonidae; genus Oncorhynchus; species Oncorhynchus tshawytscha. Next base: position 2,064,753 of record NC_056436.1, on the reverse strand, counting down.
GCCTATGTTACTGTAGGTATGCTAGCCTATAGCCTATGTTACTGTAGGTATGCTAGCCTATGTTACTAGCCTATGTTACTGTAGGGCTATGCTAGCCTATGTTACTGTAGGTATGCTAGCCTATAGCCTATGTTACTGTAGGTATGCTAGCCTATAGCCTATGTTACTGTAGGTATGCTAGCCTATAGCCTATGTTACTGTAGGTATGCTAGCCTATAGCCTAGGTATGTTAGCCTATGTTACTGTAGGTATGCTAGCCTATAGCCTATGTTACTGTAGGTATGCTAGCCTATAGCCTATGTTACTGTAGGTATGCTAGCCTATAGCCTATGTTACTGTAGGTATGCTAGCCTATAGCCTAGGTATGTTACTGTAGGTATGCTAGCCTATAGCCTAAGTTACTGTAGGTATGCTAGCCTATAGCCTAAGTTACTGTAGGTATGCTAGCCTATAGCCTAAGTTACTGTAGGTATGCTAGCCTATAGCCTATGTTACTGTAGGTATGCTAGCCTATAGGTTACTGTAGGTATGCTAGCCTAAGTTACTGTAGGTATGCTAGCCTATAGCCTAAGTTACTGTAGGTATGCTAGCCTATAGCCTATGTTACTGTAGGTATGCTAGCCTATGTTACTGTAGGTATGCTAGCCTATAGCCTAAGTTACTGTAGGTATGCTAGCCTATAGCAGGAAAGTTACTGTAGGTATGCTAGCCTATAGCCTATGTTACTGTAGGTATGCTAGCCTATAGCCTAAGTTACTGTAGGTATGCTAGCCTATAGTTACTGTAGGTATGCTAGCCTATAGCCTAAGTTACTGTAGGTATGCTAGCCTATAGTTACTGTAGGTATGCTAGCCTATAGCCTATGTTACTGTAGGTATGCTAGCCTAGCCTATGTTACTGTAGGTATGCTAGCCTATAGCCTATGTTACTGTAGGTATGCTAGGTATGCTAGCCTATAGCAGAAAGTTACTGTAGGTATGCTAGCCTATAGCCTAAGTTACTGTAGGTATGCTAGCCTATGTTACTGTAGGTATGCTAGCCTATAGCCTAAGTTACTGTAGGTATGCTAGCCTATAGCCTAAGTTACTGTAGGTATGCTAGCCTATAGCCTAAGTTACTGTAGGTATGCTAGCCTATAGCCTAAGTTACTGTAGGTATGCTAGCCTATAGCCTAAGTTACTGTAGGTATGCTAGCCTATAGCAGAAAGTTACTGTAGGTATGCTAGCCTATAGCCTAAGTTACTGTAGGTATGCTAGCCTATGTTACTGTAGGTATGCTAGCCTATAGCCTAAGTTACTGTAGGTATGCTAGCCTATAGCCTAAGTTACTGTAGGTATGCTAGCCTATAGCCTATGTTACTGTAGGTATGCTAGCCTATAGCCTAAGTTACTGTAGGTATGCTAGCCTATAGCCTAAGTTACTGTAGGTATGCTAGCCTATAGCCTATGTTACTGTAGGTATGCTAGCCTATAGCCTATGTTACTGTAGGTATGCTAGCCTATGTTACTGTAGGTATGCTAGCCTATAGCCTAAGTTACTGTAGGTATGCTAGCCTATAGCAGAAAGTTACTGTAGGTATGCTAGCCTATAGCCTAAGTTACTGTAGGTATGCTAGCCTATGTTACTGTAGGTATGCTAGCCTATAGCCTAAGTTACTGTAGGTATGCTAGCCTATAGCCTAAGTTACTGTAGGTATGCTAGCCTATAGCCTATGTTACTGTAGGTATGCTAGCCTATAGCCTAAGTTACTTTAGGTATGCTAGCCTATAGCCTAAGTTACTATAGGTATGCTAGCCTATAGCCTAAGTTACTGTAGGTATGCTAGCCTATAGCCTATGTTACTGTAGGTATGCTAGCCTATAGCCTAAGTTACTGTAGGTATGCTAGCCTATAGCCTAAGTTACTGTAGGTATGCTAGCCTATAGCCTAAGTTACTGTAGGTATGCTAGCCTATAGCCTAAGTTACTGTAGGTATGCTAGCCTATAGCCTAAGTTACTGTAGGTATGCTAGCCTATGTTACTGTAGGTATGCTAGCCTATAGCCTAAGTTACTGTAGGTATGCTAGCCTAACTTACTGTAGGTATGCTAGCCTATGTTACTGTAGGTATGCTAGCCTATAGCCTAAGTTACTGTAGGTATATGCTAGCCTAAGTTACTTTAGGTATGCTAGCCTATGTTACTGTAGGTATGCTAGCCTATAGCCTAGGTTACTGTAGGTATGCTAGCCTATGTTACTGTAGGTATGCTAGCCTATAGCCTAAGTTACTGTAGGTATGCTAGCCTATAGCCTATGTTACTGTAGGTATGCTAGCCTATAGCTAAAGTTACTGTAGGTATGCTAGCCTATAGCCTAAGTTACTGTAGGTATGCTAGCCTATAGCCTAAGTTACTGTAGGTATGCTAGCCTATAGCCTATGTTACTGTAGGTATGCTAGCCTATAGCCTAAGTTACTGTAGGTATGCTAGCCTATGTTACTGTAGGTATGCTAGCCTATGTTACTGTAGGTATGCTAGCCTATAGCCTAAGTTACTGTAGGTATGCTAGCCTATAGCCTATGTTACTGTAGGTATGCTAGCCTATGTTACTGTAGGTATGCTAGCCTATGTTACTGTAGGTATGCTAGCCTATAGCCTATGTTACTGTAGGTATGCTAGCCTATGTTACTGTAGGTATGCTAGCCTATAGCCTAAGTTACTGTAGGTATGCTAGCCTATGTTACTGTAGGTATGCTAACCTATAGCCTAAGTTACTGCAGGTATGCTAGCCTATAGCCTATGTTACTGTAGGTATGCTAGCCTATAGCCTATGTTACTGTAGGTATGCTAGCCTATGTTACTGTAGGTATGCTAGCCTATAGCCTAAGTTAATGTAGGTATGCTAGCCTATAGCCTATGTTACTGTAGGTATGCTAGCCTATAGCCTAAGTTACTGTAGGTATGCTAGCCTATAGCCTAAGTTACAGTAGGTATGCTAGCCTAAGTTACTGTAGGTATGCTAGCCTATAGCCTAAGTTACTGTAGGTATGCTAGCCTAGTTACTGTAGGTATGCTAGCCTATAGCCTAAGTTACTGTAGGTATGCTAGCCTATAGCCTATGTTACTGTAGGTATGCTAGCCTATGTTACTGTAGGTATGCTAGCCTATAGCCTAAGTTACTGTAGGTATGCTAGCCTATAGCCTAAGTTACTGTAGGTATGCTAGCCTATAGCCTATGTTACTGTAGGTATGCTAGCCTATAGCCTATGTTACTGTAGGTATGCTAGCCTATGTTACTGTAGGTATGCTAGCCTATAGCCTAAGTTACTGTAGGTATGCTAGCCTATAGCAGAAAGTTACTGTAGGTATGCTAGCCTATAGCCTAAGTTACTGTAGGTATGCTAGCCTATAGCCTATGTTACTGTAGGTATGCTAGCCTATAGCCTAAGTTACTGTAGGTATGCTAGCCTATAGCCTATGTTACTGTAGGTATGCTAGCCTATAGCCTAAGTTACTTTAGGTATGCTAGCCTATAGCCTAAGTTACTATAGGTATGCTAGCCTATAGCCTAAGTTACTGTAGGTATGCTAGCCTATAGCCTATGTTACTGTAGGTATGCTAGCCTATAGCCTAAGTTACTGTAGGTATGCTAGCCTATAGCTTAAGTTACTGTAGGTATGCTAGCCTATAGCCTATGTTACTGTAGGTATGCTAGCCTATAGCCTAAGTTAATGTAGGTATGCTAGCCTATAGCCTAAGTTACTGTAGGTATGCTAGCCTATGTTACTTTAGGTATGCTAGCCTATAGCCTAAGTTACTGTAGGTATGCTAGCCTAAGTTACTGTAGGTATGCTAGCCTATGTTACTGTAGGTATGCTAGCCTATAGCCTAAGTTACTGTAGGTATGCTAGCCTAAGTTACTGTAGGTATGCTAGCCTATGTTACTGTAGGTATGCTAGCCTATAGCCTAAGTTACTGTAGGTATGCTAGCCTAAGTTACTGTAGGTATGCTAGCCTATGTTACTGTAGGTATGCTAGCCTATAGCCTAAGTTACTGTAGGTATGCTAGCCTATAGCCTATGTTACTGTAGGTATGCTAGCCTATATCCTAAGTTACTGTAGGTATGCTAGCCTATAGCCTAAGTTACTGTAGGTATGCTAGCCTATAGCCTAAGTTACTGTAGGTATGCTAGCCTATAGCCTAAGTTACTGTAGGTATGCTAGCCTATGTTACTGTAGGTATGCTAGCCTATAGCCTAAGTTACTGTAGGTATGCTAGCCTATAGCCTAAGTTACTGTTGGTATGCTAGCCTATGTTACTGTAGGTATGCTAGCCTATGTTACTGTAGGTATGCTAGCCTATAGCCTAAGTTACTGTAGGTATGCTAGCCTATGTTACTGTAGGTATGCTAACCTATAGCCTAAGTTACTGTAGGTATGCTAGCCTATGTTACTGTAGGTATGCTAGCCTATGTTACTGTAGGTATGCTAGCCTATAGCCTACGTTACTGTAGGTATGCTAGCCTATAGCCTATGTTACTGTAGGTATGCTAGCCTATGTTACTGTAGGTATGCTAGCCTATGTTACTGTAGGTATGCTAGCCTATAGCCTATGTTACTGTAGGTATGCTAGCCTATGTTACTGTAGGTATGCTAGCCTATAGCCTATGTTACTGTAGGTATGCTAGCCTATAGCCTATGTTACTGTAGGTATGCTAGCCTATAGCCTATGTTACTGTAGGTATGCTAGCCTATGTTACTGTAGGTATGCTAGCCTATAGCCTAAGTTACTGTAGGTATGCTAGCCTATAGCCTATGTTACTGTAGGTATGCTAGCCTATAGCCTATGTTACTGTAGGTATGCTAGCCTATAGCCTAAGTTACTGTAGGTATGCCTAGCCTATGTTACTGTAGGTATGCTAGCCTATAGCCTAAGTTACTGTAGGTATGCTAGCCTATAGCCTAAGTTACTGTAGGTATGCTAGCCTATGTTACTGTAGGTATGCTCAAATCAAATCAAATCAAATTTATTTATATAGCCTATCGTACATCACTGATATCTCAAAGTGCTGTACAGAAACCCAGCCTAAAACCCCAAACAGCAAGCAATGCAGGTGTAGAAGCACGGTGGCTAGGAAAAACTCCCTAGAAAGGCCAAAACCTAGGAAGAAACCTAGATAGGAACCAGGCTATGTGGGGTGGCCAGCCTCTTCTGGCTGTGCCGGGTGGGATTATAACAGAACATGGCCAAGATGTTCAAATGTTCATAAATGACCAGCATGGTCGAATAATAATAAGGCAGAACAGTTGAAACTGGAGGCATGCAGCACAGTCAGGTGGAAGTTGAAACTGGAGCAGCAGCATGGCCAGGTGGACTGGGGACAGCAAGGAGTCATCATGTCAGGTAGTCCTGGGGCATGGTCCTAGGGCTCAGGTCAGTTGAAACTGGAACAGCAGCATGGCCAGGTGGACTGGGGACAGCAAGGAGTCATCATGTCAGGTAGTCCTGGAGCTCAGGTCCTAGGGCTCAGGTCCTCCTAGAGAGAGAAAGAAAGAGAAGGAGAGTTAGAGGTATCACACAGGACACTGAATAGGACAGGAGAAGTACTCCAGATATAACAAACTGACCCCAGCCCCCGACACATAAACTACTGCAGCATAAATGCTGGAGGCTGAGACAGGAGGGGTCAGGAGACACTGCTGGCCCCATCCGAGGTTACTGACAGGGCCAAACAGGAAGGATATAACCCCACCCACTTTGCCAAAGCACAGCCCCCACACCACTAGAGGGATATCTTCAACCACCAACTTACCATCCTGAGACAAGGCTGAGTATAGCCCACAAAGATCTCTGTAGGCACAACCCAAGGGGGGCGCCAACCCAGTTACAGGATGACCACTACAGTGAATCAACCCACTCAGGTGATGCACCCCCTCCAGGGTTACTGAGGAGCCCCAGCAAGCCAGTGACCCAGCCCCTGTAATAGGGTTAGAGGCAGAGAATCCCAGTGGAACTGAGGGGAATGCCAGGCAGAGACAGCAAGGGCTGTAGGTTGCTAGCCAGAGCCTTTCCGTTCACCTTCCCAGCCTGGGCCAGACTACACACTCAATCATATGACCCACTGAAGAGATGAGTCTTCAGTAAAGACTTAAAGGTTGAGACCGAGTTTGCGTCTCTGACATGGGTATGCTAGCCGTTCCATAAAAATGGAGCTCTATAGGAGAAAGCCCTGCCTCCAGCTGTTTGCTTAGAAATTCTAGGGACAATTAGGAGGCCTAGGTCTTGTGACCGTAGCGTACTGTAGGTATGTACGGCCTAGGACCAAATCAGAGAGATACTGTAGGAGCAAGCCCATGTAATGCTTTGTAGGTTGCAGTAAAACCTTGAAATCAGCCCTTGCTTTGACAGGAAGCCAGTGTAGAGAGGCTAGCACTGGAGGTAATATGATCAAATTTTTTGGTTCTAGTCAGGATTCTAGCAGCCGTATTTAGCACTAACTGAAGTTTATTTAGTGCTTTATCCGGGTAGCCGGAAAATAGAGCATTGCAGTAGTCTAACCTAGAAGTGACAAAAGCATGGATAAATTTTTCTGCATCATTTTTGACAGAAAGTTTCTGATTTTTGCAATGTTACGTAGATGGAAAAAGATGTCCTTGAAATGGTCTTGATATGTTCTTCAAAAGAGAGATCAGGGTCCAGAGTAACTGAGGTCCTTCACAGTTTTATTTGAGACGACTGTACAACCATTAAGATTAATTGTCAGATTCAACAGAATATCTCTTTGTTTCTTGGGACCTAGAACAAGCATCTCTGTTTTGTCCGAGTTTAATAGTAGAAAGTTTGCAGCCATCCACTTCCTTATGTCTGAAACACATGCTTCTAGCGAGGGCAATTTTGGGGCTTCACCATGTTTCATTGAAATGTACAGCTGTGTGTCATCCGCATAGCAGTGAAAGTTTACATTATGTTTTAGGAATAACATCCCCAAGAGGTAAAATATATAGTGAGAACAATAGTGGTCCTAAAACGGAACCTTGAGGAACACCGAAATTTACAGTTGATTTGTCAGAGGACAAACCATTCACAGAGACAAACTGATATCTTTCCGACAGATAAGATCTAAACCAGGCCAGAACTTGTCCGTGTAGACCAATTTGGTTTTCCAATCTCTCCAAAAGAATGTGGTGATCGATGGTATCAAAAGCGGCACTAAGGTCTAGGAGCACGAGGACAGATGCAGAGCCTCGGTCCGATGCCATTAAAATGTCATTTACCACCTTCACAAGTGCCGTCTCAGTGCTATGATGGGGTCTAAAACCAGACTGAAGCATTTCGTATACATTGTTTGTCTTCAGGAAGGCAGTGAGTTGCTGAGCAACAGCCTTGTTAAAATCTTTGAGAGGAATGGAAGCGATATAGGCCGATAGTTTTTTATATTTTCTGGGTCAAGGTTTGGCTTTTTCAAGAGAGGCTTTATTACTGCCACTTTAGTGAGTTTGGTACACATCCAGTGGATAGAGAGCCGTTTATTATGTTCAACATAGGAGGCCAAGCACAGGAAGCAGCTCTTTCAGTAGTTTAGTTGGAATAGGGTCCAGTATGCAGCTTGAAGGTTTAGAGGCCATGATTATTTTCATCATTGTGTCAAGAGATATAGTACTAAAACACTTGAGCGTCTCTCTTGATCCTAGGTCCTGGCAGAGTTGTGCAGACTCAGGACAACTGAGGTTTGGAGGAATACGCAGGTTTAAAGAAGAGTCCGTAATTTGCTTTCTAATAATCATAATCTTTCCTCAAAGAAGTTCATGAATTTATCACTGCTAAAGTGAAAGTCATCCTCTCTTGGGGAATGCTGCTTTTTAGTTAGCTTTGCGACAGTATCAAAAAGGAATTTCGGATTGTTCTTATTTTCCTCAATTAGTTAGAAAAATAGGATGATCGAGCAGCAGTAAGGGCTCTTCGGTACTGCACGGTACTGTCTTTCCAAGCTAGTTGGAAGACTTCCAGTTTGGTGTGGCGCCATTTCCGTTCCAATTTTCTGAAGCTTGCTTCAGAGCTCGGGTATTTTCTGTGTACCAGGGAGCTAGCCTAGTTTCTTATGAGAATTTTTTTTTAGTTTTTAGGGGTGCAACTGCATCTAGGGTATTGCGCAAGGTTAAATTGAGATCCTCAGTTAGGTGGTTAACTGATTTTTGTCCTCTGGCGTCCTTGGGTAGGCAGAGGGAGTCTGGAAGGGCATCAAGGAATCTTTGTGTTGTCTGTGAATTTATAGCACGACTTTTGATGTTCCTTGGTTGGGGTCTGAGCAGATTATTTGTTGCAATTGCAAACGTAATAAAATGGTGGTCCGATAGTCCAGGATTATGAGGAAAACATTAAGATCCACCACATTTATTCCATGGGACAAAACTAGGTCCAGCGTATGACTGTGACAGTGAGTGGGTCCAGAGACATGTTGGACAAAACCCACTGAGTCGATGATGGGAAATGCTAGCCTATAGCCTAAGTTACTGTAGGTATGCTAGCCTATAGCCTAAGTTACTGTAGGTATATGCTAGCCTATGTTACTGTAGGTATGCTAGCCTATGTTACTGTAGGTATGCTAGCCTATAGCCTAAGTTACTGTAGGTATGCTAGCCTATGTTACTGTAGGTATGCTAGCCTATGTTACTGTAGGTATGCTAGCCTATAGCCTATGTTACTGTAGGTATGCTAGCCTATAGCCTATGTTACTGTAGGTATGCTAGCCTATGTTACTGTAGGTATGCTAGCCTATAGCCTATGTTACTGTAGGTATGCTAGCCTATGTTACTGTAGGTATGCTAGCCTATAGCCTATGTTACTGTAGGTATGCTAGCCTATGTTACTGTAGGTATGCTAGCCTATAGCCTAAGTTACTGTAGGTATGCTAGCCTATAGCCTATGTTACTGTAGGTATGCTAGCCTATAGCCTATGTTACTGTAGGTATGCTAGCCTATGTTACTGTAGGTATGCTAGCCTATAGCCTAAGTTACTGTAGGTATGCTAGCCTATAGCCTATGTTACTGTAGGTATGCTAGCCTATGTTACTGTAGGTATGCTAGCCTATAGCCTATGTTACTGTAGGTATGCTAGCCTATAGCCTAAGTTACTGTAGGTATGCTAGCCTATAGCCTATGTTACTGTAGGTATGCTAGCCTAGCCTAAGTTACTGTAGGTATGCTAGCCTATAGCCTAAGTTACTGTAGGTATGCTAGCCTATAGCCTATGTTACTGTAGGTATGCTAGCCTATGTTACTGTAGGTATGCTAGCCTATAGCCTAAGTTACTGTAGGTATGCTAGCCTATAGCCTAAGTTACTGTAGGTATGCTAGCCTATAGCCTAAGTTACTGTAGGTATTCTAGCCTATGTTACTGTAGGTATGCTAGCCTATAGCCTAAGTTACTGTAGGTATGCTAGCCTATAGCCTAAGTTACTGTAGGTATGCTAGCCTATAGCCTAAGTTACTGTAGGTATGCTAGCCTATAGCCTATGTTACTGTAGGTATGCTAGCCTAAGGTACTGTAGGTATGCCTAGCCTAAGTTACTGTAGGTATGCTAGCCTATAGCCTAAGTTACTGTAGGTATGCTAGCCTATAGCCTATGTTACTGTAGGTATGCTAGCCTATGTTACTGTAGGTATGCTAGCCTATAGCCTAAGTTACTGTAGGTATGCTAGCCTATAGCCTAAGTTACTGTAGGTATGCTAGCCTATAGCCTATGTTACTGTAGGTATGCTAGCCTAAGTTACTGTAGGTATGCTAGCCTATAGCAGAAAGTTACTGTAGGTATGCTAGCCTATAGCCTAAGTTACTGTAGGTATGCTAGCCTATAGCCTATGTTACTGTAGGTATGCTAGCCTATGTTACTGTAGGTATGCTAGCCTATAGCCTAAGTTACTGTAGGTATGCTAGCCTATAGCCTAAGTTACTGTAGGTATGCTAACCTATAGCCTAAGTTACTGTAGGTATGCTAGCCTATAGCCTATGTTACTGTAGGTATGCTAGCCTATGTTACTGTAGGTATGCTAGCCTATAGCCTAAGTTACTGTAGGTATGCTAGCCTATAGCCTAAGTTACTGTAGGTATGCTAGCCTAAGTTACTGTAGGTATGCTAGCCTATAGCCTAAGGTTACTGTGTAGGTATGCTAGCCTATAGCCTATGTTACTGTAGGTATGCTAGCCTATGTTACTGTAGGTATGCTAGCCTATAGCCTAAGTTACTGTAGGTATGCTAGCCTATAGCAGAAAGTTACTGTAGGTATGCTAGCCTATAGCCTAAGTTACTGTAGGTATGCCTAGCCTATGTTACTGTAGGTATGCTAGCCTATAGGTTACTGTAGGTATGCTAGCCTAAGTTACTGTAGGTATGCTAGCCTATAGCCTAAGTTACTGTAGGTATGCTAGCCTATAGCCTAAGTTACTGTAGGTATGCTAGCCTAAGTTACTGTAGGTATGCTAGCCTATAGCCTAAGTTACTGTAGGTATGCTAGCCTAAGTTACTGTAGGTATGCTAGCCTATAGCCTAAGTTACTGTAGGTATGCTAGCCTATGTTACTGTAGGTATGCTAGCCTATAGCCTATGTTACTGTAGGTATGCTAGCCTATAGCACTAAGTTACTGTAGGTATGCTAGCCTATAGCCTATGTTACTGTAGGTATGCTAGCCTATAGCCTAAGTTACTTTAGGTATGCTAGCCTATAGCCTAAGTTACTGTAGGTATGCTAGCATATAGCCTAAGTTACTGTAGGTATGCTAGCCTATAGCCTATGTTACTGTAGGTATGCTAGCCTATAGCCTAAGTTACTGTAGGTATGCTAGCCTATAGCCTAAGTTACTGTAGGTATGCTAGCCTATAGCCTATGTTACTGTAGGTATGCTAGCCTATAGCCTAAGTTACTGTAGGTATGCTAGCCTATAGCCTAAGTTACTGTAGGTATGCTAGCCTATGTTACTGTAGGTATGCTAGCCTATAGCCTAAGTTACTGTAGGTATGCTAGCCTAAGCCTGTTACTGTAGGTATGCTGCCTAGCCTATGTTACTGTAGGTATGCTAGCCTATAGCCTAAGTTACTGTAGGTATGCTAGCCTAAGTTACTAGCCTATGTTACTTAGGTATGCTAGCCTATGTTACTGTAGGTATGCTAGCCTATAGCCTAGGTTACTGTAGGTATGCTAGCCTATGTTACTGTAGGTATGCTAGCCTATAGCCTATGTTACTGTAGGTATGCTAGCCTATAGCCTATGTTACTGTAGGTATGCTAGCCTATAGCCTATGTTACTGTAGGTATGCTAGCCTATAGCCTAAGTTACTGTAGGTATGCTAGCCTATAGCCTAAGTTACTGTAGGTATGCTAGCCTATAGCCTAAGTTACTGTAGGTATGCTAGCCTATAGCCTAAGTTACTGTAGGTATGCTAGCCTATGTTACTGTAGGTATGCTAGCCTATGTTACTGTAGGTATGCTAGCCTATAGCCTAAGTTACTGTAGGTATGCTAGCCTATAGCCTATGTTACTGTAGGTATGCTACCCTATGTTACTGTAGGTATGCTAGCCTATGTTACTGTAGGTATGCTAGCCTATGTTACTGTAGGTATGCTAGCCTATAGCCTAAGTTACTGTAGGTATGCTAGCCTATAGCCTATGTTACTGTAGGTATGCTAGCCTATAGCCTATGTTACTGTAGGTATGCTAGCCTATAGCCTAAGTTACTGTAGGTATGCTAGCCTATAGCCTAAGTTACTGTAGGTATGCTAGCCTATAGCCTAAGTTACTGTAGGTATGCTAGCCTATAGCCTATGTTACTGTAGGTATGCTAGCCTATAGCCTAAGTTACTGTAGGTATGCTAGCCTATAGCCTAAGTTACTGTAGGTATGCTAGCCTATAGCCTATGTTACTGTAGGTATGCTAGCCTATAGCCTAAGTTACTGTAGGTATGCTAGCCTATAGCCTAAGTTACTGTAGGTATGCTAGCCTATGTTACTGTAGGTATGCTAGCCTATAGCCTAAGTTACTGTAGGTATGCTAGCCTAATGTTACTGTAGGTATGCTAGCCTATGTTACTGTAGGTATGCTAGCCTATAGCCTAAGTTACTGTAGGTATGCTAGCCTATAGCCTATGTTACTGTAGGTATGCTAGCCTAAGTTACTGTAGGTATGCTAGCCTATAGCCTAAGTTACTGTAGGTATGCTAGCCTAGCCTAAGTTACTGTAGGTATGCTAGCCTATAGCCTAAGTTACTGTAGGTTTGCTAGCCTATGTTACTGTAGGTATGCTAGCCTATGTTACTGTAGGTATGCTAGCCTATAGCCTATGTTACTGTAGGTATGCTAGCCTATAGCCTAAGTTACTGTAGGTATGCTAGCCTATGTTACTGTAGGTATGCTAGCCTATAGCCTAAGTTACTGTAGGTATGCTAGCCTATAGCCTATGTTACTGTAGGTATGCTAGCCTATAGCCTATGTTACTGTAGGTATGCTAGCCTATAGCCTAAGTTACTGTAGGTATGCTAGCCTATAGCCTAAGTTACTGTAGGTATGCTAGCCTATAGCCTAAGTTACTGTAGGTATGCTAGCCTATAGCCTAAGTTACTGTAGGTATGCTAGCCTATAGCCTAAGTTACTGTAGGTATGCTAGCCTATGTTACTGTAGGTATGCTAGCCTATGTTACTGTAGGTATGCTAGCCTATGTTACTGTAGGTATGCTAGCCTATAGCCTATGTTACTGTAGGTATGCTAGCCTATGTTACTGTAGGTATGCTAACCTATAGCCTAAGTTACTGTAGGTATGCTAGCCTATAGCCTAAGTTACTGTAGGTATGCTAGCCTATAGCCTGAGTTACTGTAGGTATGCTAGCCTATAGCCTATGTTACTGTAGGTATGCTAGCCTATAGCCTAAGTTACTGTAGGTATGCTAGCCTATAGCCTAAGTTACTGTAGGTATGCTAGCCTATGTTACTGTAGGTATGCTAGCCTATAGCCTATGTTACTGTAGGTATGCTAGCCTATAGCCTAAGTTACTGTAGGTATGCTAGCCTATAGCCTAAGTTACTGTAGGTATGCTAGCCTATAGCCTAAGTTACTGTAGGTATGCTAGCCTATAGCCTATGTTACTGTAGGTATGCTAGCCTATGTTACTGTAGGTATGCTAGCCTATAGCCTAAGTTACTGTAGGTATGCTAGCCTATAGCCTAAGTTACTGTTGGTATGCTGCCCTAGCCTATGTTACTGTAGGTATGCTAGCCTATGTTACTGTAGGTATGCTAGCCTATAGCCTAAGTTACTGTAGGTATGCTAGCCTATAGCCTATGTTACTGTAGGTATGCTAACCTATAGCCTAAGTTACTGTAGGTATGCTAGCCTATATGTTACTGTAGGTATGCCTAGCCTATGTTACTGTAGGTATGCTAGCCTATAGCCTGTTACTGTAGGTATGCTAGCCTATAGCCTATGTTACTGTAGGTATGCTAGCCTATATGTTACTGTAGGTATGCTAGCCTATGTTACTGTAGGTATGCTAGCCTATAGCCTATGTTACTGTAGGTATGCTAGCCTATGTTACTGTAGGTATGCTAGCCTATAGCCTAAGTTACTGTAGGTATGCTAGCCTATAGCCTAAGTTACTGTAGGTATGCTAGCCTATAGCCTAAGTTACTGTAGGTATGCTAGCCTATGTTACTGTAGGTATGCTCAAATCAAATCAAATCAAATTTATTTATATAGCCCTTCGTACATCAGCTGATATCTCAAAGTGCTGTACAGAAACCCAGCCTAAAACCCCAAACAGCAAGCAATGCAGGTGTAGAAGCACGGTGGCTAGGAAAAACTCCCTAGAAAGGCCAAAACCTAGGAAGAAACCTAGATAGGAACCAGGCTATGTGGGGTGGCCAGTCCTCTTCTGGCTGTGCCGGGTGGAGATTATAACAGAACATGGCCAAGATGTTCAAATGTTCATAAATGACCAGCATGGTCGAATAATAATAAGGCAGAACAGTTGAAACTGGAGCAGCAGCACAGTCAGGTGGAAGTTGAAACTGGAGCAGCAGCATGGCCAGGTGGACTGGGGACAGCAAGGGTCATCATGTCAGGTAGCAGTCCTGGGGCATGGTCCTAGGGCTCAGGTCAGTTGAAACTGGAACAGCAGCATGGCCAGGTGGACTGGGGACAGCAAGGAGTCATCATGTCAGGTAGTCCTGGAGCTCAGGTCCTAGGGCTCAGGTCCTCCGAGAGAGAGAAAGAAAGAGAGAAGGAGAGAATTAGAGGATTCACACAGGACACCGAATAGGACAGGAGAAGTACTCCAGATATAACAAACTGACCCCAGCCCCCCGACACATAAACTACTGCAGCATAAATACTGGAGGCTGAGACAGGAGGGGTCAGGAGACACTGTGGCCCCATCCGAGGTCACCCCCGGACAGGGCCAAACAGGAAGGATATAACCCCACCCACTTTGCCAAAGCACAGCCCCCACACCACTAGAGGGATATCTTCAACCACCAACTTACCATCCTGAGACAAGGCTGAGTATAGCCCACAAAGATCTCCGCCACGGCACAACCCAAGGGGGGCGCCAACCCAGACAGGATGACCACAACAGTGAATCAACCCACTCAGGTGACGCACCCCCTCCAGGGACGGCATGAGAGAGCCCCAGCAAGCCAGTGACCCAGCCCCTGTAATAGGGTTAGAGGCAGAGAATCCCAGTGGAAAGAGGGGAATGCCAGGCAGAGACAGCAAGGGCGGTAGGTTGCTCCAGAGCCTTTCCGTTCACCTTCCCACTCCTGGGCCAGACTACACTCAATCATATGACCCACTGAAGAGATGAGTCTTCAGTAAAGACTTAAAGGTTGAGACCGAGTTTGCGTCTACTGACATGGGTAGGCAGACCGCTCCATAAAAATGGAGCTCTATAGGAGAAAGCCCTGCCTCCAGCTGTTTGCTTAGAAATTCTAGGGACAATTAGGAGGCCTGCGTCTTGTGACCGTAGTTACGTGTAGGTATGTACGGCAGGACCAAATCAGAGAGATAGGTAGGAGCAAGCCCATGTAATGCTTTGTAGGTTAGCAGTAAACCTTGAAATCAGCCCTTGCTTTGACAGGAAGCCAGTGTAGAGAGGCTAGCACTGGAGTAATATGATCAAATTTTTTGGTTCTAGTCAGGATTCTAGCAGCCGTATTTAGCACTAACTGAAGTTTATTTAGTGCTTTATCCGGGTAGCCGGAAAATAGAGCATTGCAGTAGTCTAACCTAGAAGTGACAAAAGCATGGATAAATTTTTCTGCATCATTTTTGGACAGAAAGTTTCTGATTTTTGCAATGTTACGTAGATGGAAAAAGATGTCCTTGAAATGGTCTTGATATGTTCTTCAAAAGAGAGATCAGGGTCCAGAGTAACGCCGAGGTCCTTCACAGTTTTATTTGAGACGACTGTACAACCATTAAGATTAATTGTCAGATTCAACAGAATATCTCTTTGTTTCTTGGGACCTAGAACAAGCATCTCTGTTTTGTCCGAGTTTAATAGTAGAAAGTTTGCAGCCATCCACTTCCTTATGTCTGAAACACATGCTTCTAGCGAGGGCAATTTTGGGGCTTCACCATGTTTCATTGAAATGTACAGCTGTGTGTCATCCGCATAGCAGTGAAAGTTTACATTATGTTTTCGAATAACATCCCCAAGAGGTAAAATATATAGTGAGAACAATAGTGGTCCTAAAACGGAACCTTGAGGAACACCGAAATTTACAGTTGATTTGTCAGAGGACAAACCATTCACAGAGACAAACTGATATCTTTCCGACAGATAAGATCTAAACCAGGCCAGAACATGTCCGTGTAGACCAATTTGGGTTTCCAATCTCTCCAAAAGAATGTGGTGATCGATGGTATCGAAAGCGGCACTAAGGTCTAGGAGCACGAGGACAGATGCAGAGCCTCGGTCCGATGCCATTAAAATGTCATTTACCACCTTCACAAGTGCCGTCTCAGTGCTGTGATGGGGTCTAAAACCAGACTGAAGCATTTCGTATACATTGTTTGTCTTCAGGAAGGCAGTGAGTTGCTGAGCAACAGCCTTCTCTAAAATTTTTGAGAGGAATGGAAGATTCGATATAGGCCGATAGTTTTTTATATTTTCTGGGTCAAGGTTTGGCTTTTTCAAGAGAGGCTTTATTACTGCCACTTTTAGTGAGTTTGGTACACATCCAGTGGATAGAGAGCCGTTTATTATGTTCAACATAGGAGGGCCAAGCACAGGAAGCAGCTCTTTCAGTAGTTTAGTTGGAATAGGGTCCAGTATGCAGCTTGAAGGTTTAGAGGCCATGATTATTTTCATCATTGTGTCAAGAGATATAGTACTAAAACACTTGAGCGTCTCTCTTGATCCTAGGTCCTGGCAGAGTTGTGCAGACTCAGGACAACTGAGGTTTGGAGGAATACGCAGGTTTAAAGAAGGGTCCGTAATTTGCTTTCTAATAATCATAATCTTTTCCTCAAAGAAGTTCATGAATTTATCACTGCTAAAGTGAAAGTCATCCTCTCTTGGGGAATGCTGCTTTTTAGTTAGCTTTGCGACAGTATCAAAAAGGAATTTCGGATTGTTCTTATTTTCCTCAATTAAGTTAGAAAAATAGGATGATCGAGCAGCAGTAAGGGCTCTTCGGTACTGCACGGTACTGTCTTTCCAAGCTAGTTGGAAGACTTCCAGTTTGGTGTGGCGCCATTTCCGTTCCAATTTTCTGAAGCTTGCTTCAGAGCTCGGGTATTTTCTGTGTACCAGGGAGCTAGTTTCTTATGAGAATTTTTTTTAGTTTTTAGGGGTGCAACTGCATCTAGGGTATTGCGCAAGGTTAAATTGAGATCCTCAGTTAGGTGGTTAACTGATTTTTGTCCTCTGGCGTCCTTGGGTAGGCAGAGGGAGTCTGGAAGGGCATCAAGGAATCTTTGTGTTGTCTGTGAATTTATAGCACGACTTTTGATGTTCCTTGGTTGGGGTCTGAGCAGATTATTTGTTGCAATTGCAAACGTAATAAAATGGTGGTCCGATAGTCCAGGATTATGAGGAAAAACATTAAGATCCACCACATTTATTCCATGGGACAAAACTAGGTCCAGCGTATGACTGTGACAGTGAGTGGGTCCAGAGACATGTTGGACAAAACCCACTGAGTCGATGATGGCTCCGAAATGCTAGCCTATAGCCTAAGTTACTGTAGGTATGCTAGCCTATAGCCTAAGTTACTGTTGGTATGCTAGCCTATGTTACTGTAGGTATGCTAGCCTATGTTACTGTAGGTATGCTAGCCTATAGCCTAAGTTACTGTAGGTATGCTAGCCTATGTTACTGTAGGTATGCTAACCTATAGCCTAAGTTACTGTAGGTATGCTAGCCTATGTTACTGTAGGTATGCTAGCCTATGTTACTGTAGGTATGCTAGCCTATAGCCTAAGTTACTGTAGGTATGCTAGCCTATAGCCTATGTTACTGTAGGTATGCTAGCCTATGTTACTGTAGGTATGCTAGCCTATAGCCTATGTTACTGTAGGTATGCTAGCCTATGTTACTGTAGGTATGCTAGCCTATAGCCTATGTTACTGTAGGTATGCTAGCCTATGTTACTGTAGGTATGCTAGCCTATAGCCTAAGTTACTGTAGGTATGCTAGCCTATAGCCTATGTTACTGTAGGTATGCTAGCCTATAGCCTATGTTACTGTAGGTATGCTAGCCTATGTTACTGTAGGTATGCTAGCCTATAGCCTAAGTTACTGTAGGTATGCTAGCCTATAGCCTATGTTACTGTAGGTATGCTAGCCTATAGCCTAAGTTACTGTAGGTATGCTAGCCTATAGCCTAAGTTACTGTAGGTATGCTAGCCTATAGCCTAAGTTACTGTAGGTATGCTAGCCTATGTTACTGTAGGTATGCTAGCCTATAGCCTAAGTTACTGTAGGTATGCTAGCCTATAGCCTAAGTTACTGTAGGTATGCTAGCCTATAGCCTAAGTTACTGTAGGTATGCTAGCCTATAGCCTATGTTACTGTAGGTATGCTAGCCCTAAGTTACTGTAGGTATGCTAGCCTATAGCCTAAGTTACTGTAGGTATGCTAGCCTATAGCCTATGTTACTGTAGGTATGCTAGCCTATGTTACTGTAGGTATGCTAGCCTATAGCCTAAGTTACTGTAGGTATGCTAGCCTATAGCCTAAGTTACTGTAGGTATGCTAGCCTATAGCCTAAGTTACTGTAGGTATGCTAGCCTATGTTACTGTAGGT
Source organism: Oncorhynchus tshawytscha (assembly GCF_018296145.1). Classification (NCBI taxonomy): domain Eukaryota; kingdom Metazoa; phylum Chordata; class Actinopteri; order Salmoniformes; family Salmonidae; genus Oncorhynchus; species Oncorhynchus tshawytscha. Next base: position 2,046,479 of record NC_056436.1, on the reverse strand, counting down.
ATGCTAGCCTATAGCCTAAGTTACTGTAGGTATGCTAGCCTATAGCCTAAGTTACTGTAGGTATGCTAGCCTATAGCCTAAGTTACTGTAGGTATGCTAGCCTATAGCCTATGTTACTGTAGGTATGCTAGCCTAAGGTACTGTAGGTATGCTAGCCTAAGTTACTGTAGGTATGCTAGCCTATAGCCTAAGTTACTGTAGGTATGCTAGCCTATAGCCTAAGTTACTGTAGGTATGCTAGCCTAAGTTACTGTAGGTATGCTAGCCTATAGCCTAAGTTACTGTAGGTATGCTAGCCTATAGCCTAAGTTACTGTAGGTATGCTAGCCTATAGCCCTATGTTACTGTAGGTATGCTAGCCAAGGTACTGTAGGTATGCTAGCCTAAGTTACTGTAGGTATGCTAGCCTATAGCCTAAGTTACTGTAGGTATGCTAGCCTATAGCCTATGTTACTGTAGGTATGCTAGCCTATGTTACTGTAGGTATGCTAGCCTATAGCCTAAGTTACTGTAGGTATGCTAGCCTATAGCCTAAGTTACTGTAGGTATGCTAGCCTATAGCCTAAGTTACTGTAGGTATGCTAGCCTAAGTTACTGTAGGTATGCTAGCCTATAGCCTAAGTTACTGTAGGTATGCTAGCCTAAGTTACTGTAGGTATGCTAGCCTATAGCCTAAGTTACTGTAGGTATGCTAGCCTATAGCCTATGTTACTGTAGGTATGCTAGCCTATGTTACTGTAGGTATGCTAGCCTATAGCCTAAGTTACTGTAGGTATGCTAGCCTATAGCAGAAAGTTACTGTAGGTATGCTAGCCTATAGCCTAAGTTACTGTAGGTATGCTAGCCTATGTTACTGTAGGTATGCTAGCCTAAGGTACTGTAGGTATGCTAGCCTAAGTTACTGTAGGTATGCTAGCCTATAGCCTAAGTTACTGTAGGTATGCTAGCCTATAGCCTAAGTTACTGTAGGTATGCTAGCCTAAGTTACTGTAGGTATGCTAGCCTATAGCCTAAGTTACTGTAGGTATGCTAGCCTAAGTTACTGTAGGTATGCTAGCCTATAGCCTAAGTTACTGTAGGTATGCTAGCCTATAGCCTATGTTACTGTAGGTATGCTAGCCTATGTTACTGTAGGTATGCTAGCCTATAGCCTAAGTTACTGTAGGTATGCTAGCCTATAGCCTATGTTACTGTAGGTATGCTAGCCTATAGCCTATGTTACTGTAGGTATGCTAGCCTATAGCCTATGTTACTGTAGGTATGCTAGCCTATAGCCTAAGTTACTGTAGGTATGCTAGCCTATAGCCTAAGTTACTGTAGGTATGCTAGCCTATAGCCTAAGTTACTTTAGGTATGCCTGGGAGCCTACAGCCTGTTACTGTAGGTATGCTAGCCTTAGCCTAAGTTACTGTAGGTATGCTAGCCTATAGCCTATGTTACTGAGGTATGAATTGAGATTATAGCCTTGTTACTGTAGGTATGCTAGCCTATAGCCTAAGTTACTGTAGGTATGCTAGGGAATAGCTGCACTGTTTGTAGGTATGCAGCCTATGTTACCAGGACAGCCTAGCCTGTTACTGTAGGTATGCTAGCCTATAGCCTAAGTTACTTTAGGTATGCTAGCCTCATAGCCTAAGTTACTGTTAGGGTATGCTAGCCTATAGCCTAACTTACTGTAGGTATGCTAGCCTATAGCCTAAGTTACTGTAGGTATGCTAGCCTATGTTACTGTAGGTATGCTAGCCTATAGCCTAAGTTACTGTACGATGCTAGCCTATAGCCTCCCAGTTACTGTAGGTATGCAGCCTATGTTACTGGTAGGTACCAGCGTTATAGCCTAAGTTACTGTAGGTATGCTAGCCTTTAGCCTAAGTTACTGTAGGTATGCTCAGCAAAATAGCCTAAGTTACTGTAGGTATGCTAGCCTATGTTACTGTAGGTATGCTAGCCTATAGCCTATGTTACTGTAGGTATGCTAGCCTATAGCCTAAGTTACTGTAGGTATGCTAGCCTATGTTACTGTAGGTATGCTAGCCTATGTTACTGTAGGTATGCTAGCCTATAGCCTATGTTACTGTAGGTATGCTAGCCTATAGCCTAAGTTACTGTAGGTATGCTAGCCTATGTTACTGTAGGTATGCTAGCCTATAGCCTATGTTACTGTAGGTATGCTAGCCTATAGCCTAAGTTACTGTAGGTATGCTAGCCTATAGCCTAAGTTACTGTAGGTATGCTAGCCTATAGCCTAAGTTACTGTAGGTATGCTAGCCTATAGCCTATGTTACTGTAGGTATGCTAGCCTATGTTACTGTAGGTATGCTAGCCTATAGCCTATGTTACTGTAGGTATGCTAGCCTATAGCCTAAGTTACTGTAGGTATGCTAGCCTATAGCCTAAGTTACTGTAGGTATGCTAGCCTATAGCCTATGTTACTGTAGGTATGCTAGCCTATGTTACTGTAGGTATGCTAGCCTATAGCCTAAGTTACTGTAGGTATGCTAGCCTATAGCCTAAGTTACTGTAGGTATGCTAGCCTATAGCCTAAGTTACTGTAGGTATGCTAGCCTATAGCCTAAGTTACTGTAGGTATGCTAGCCTATGTTACTGTAGGTATGCTAGCCTATAGCCTAAGTTACTGTAGGTATGCTAGCCTATAGCCTAAGTTACTGTAGGTATGCTAGCCTATGTTACTGTAGGTATGCTAGCCTATAGCCTAAGTTACTGTAGGTATGCTAGCCTATAGCCTAAGTTACTGTAGGTATGCTAGCCTATAGCCTAAGTTACTGTAGGTATGCTAGCCTATAGCCTAAGTTACTGTAGGTATTTTAGCCTACACTATGTGTGCCCCCAGTCCCCAAGCCCGCAGTTTACCCTATTGATTCCGTTTTTTAGGGATACATTTAAAAAAATCCTAACTAGGCTACAACAACACAATGTAATGACAAATGTTATTATTGTTTAAGTAAGTACAAACCTCTCGTCTAGGCTGTACACTGCACTGAATAGCCTATGCAATTTGAATATCCACTCAAAAGCCTGGCATTTTGAATGAATATTAATTTCAAGGTCCAGGCACATTAACAGGCCAGTAATATGGTATTTTGTCAGGATATATCGGCTAACAGAAACATGCTAATGCAGGGATTTCTAGTGGATCACATTTGAATTATGAAAATGCACGAGTGAAGAGGAAGTTGTATCCATAGTTGCTCCGTTTGGCTTCCGTGTTTTTAAAAGAGTTAGAAAGTTCGGTGGATATCCCTGAGATTAATGTTTTATGTGTTATAATTATGACAGTGCCTTATTGCAGAGTTAATGCAGCACAGCTTTTTAAATCTGCAGTTCACTTCGTTTCCATTCCCCTGCTAATGTGTAATGTTTGTTCCAATCTTTTAAGACTTTTCTCAATTTAACTTTTACATGACTTACAGTGCCTTGCGAAAGTATTCGGCCCCCTTGAACTTTGCGACCTTTTGCCACATTTCAGGCTTCAAACATAAAGATATCAAACTGTATTTTTTTTGTGAAGAATCAACAACAAGTGGGACACAATCATGAAGTGGAACGACATTTATTGGATATTTCAAACTTTTTTAACAAATCAAAAACTGAAAAATTGGGCGTGCAAAATTATTCAGCCCCCTTAAGTTAATACTTTGTAGCGCCACCTTTTGCTGCGATTACAGCTGTAAGTCGCTTGGGGTATGTCTCTATCAGTTTTGCACATCGAGAGACTGAAATTTTTTCCCATTCCTCCTTGCAAAACAGCTCGAGCTCAGTGAGGTTGGATGGAGAGCATTTGTGAACAGCAGTTTTCAGTTCTTTCCACAGATTCTCGATTGGATTCAGGTCTGGACTTTGACTTGGCCATTCTAACACCTGGATATGTTTATTTTTGAACCATTCCATTGTAGATTTTGCTTTATGTTTTGGATCATTGTCTTGTTGGAAGACAAATCTCCGTCCCAGTCTCAGGTCTTTTGCAGACTCCATCAGGTTTTCTTCCAGAATGGTCCTGTATTTGGCTCCATCCATCTTCCCATCAATTTTAACCATCTTCCCTGTCCCTGCTGAAGAAAAGCTGGCCCAAACCATGATGCTGCCACCCCCATGTTTGACAGTGGGGATGGTGTGTTCAGGGTGATGACCTGTGTTGCTTTTACGCCAAACATAACATTTTGCATTGTTGCCAAAAAGTTCAATATTGGTTTCATCTGACCAGAGCACCTTCTTCCACATGTTTGGTGTGTCTCCCAGGTGGCTTGTGGCAAACTTTAAACAACACTTTTTATGGATATCTTTAAGAAATGGCTTTCTTCTTGCCACTCTTCCATAAAGGCCAGATTTGTGCAATATACGACTGATTGTTGTCCTATGGACAGAGTCTCCCACCTCAGCTGTAGATCTCTGCAGTTCATCCAGAGTGATCATGGGCCTCTTGGCTGCATCTCTGATCAGTCTTCTCCTTGTATGAGCTGAAAGTTTAGAGGGACGGCCAGGTCTTGGTAGATTTGCAGTGGTCTGATACTCCTTCCATTTCAATATTATCGCTTGCACAGTGCTCCTTGGGATGTTTAAAGCTTGGGAAATCTTTTTGTATCCAAATCCGGCTTTAAACTTCTTCACAACAGTATCTCGGACCTGCCTGGTGTGTTCCTTGTTCTTCATGATGCTCTCTGCGCTTTTAACGGACCTCTGAGACTATCACAGTGCAGGTGCATTTATACGGAGACTTGATTACAAACAGGTGGATTGTATTTATCATCATTAGTCATTTAGGTCAACATTGGATCATTCAGAGATCCTCACTGAACTTCTGGAGAGAGTTTGCTGCACTGAAAGTAAAGGGGCTGAATAATTTTGCACGCCCAATTTTTCAGTTTTTGATTTGTTAAAAAAGTTTGAAATATCCAATAAATGTCGTTCCACTTCATGATTGTGTCCCACTTGTTGTTGATTCTTCACAAAAAAATACAGTTTTATATCTTTATGTTTGAAGCCTGAAATGTGGCAAAAGGTCGCAAAGTTCAAGGGGGCCGAATACTTTCGCAAGGCACTGTATATTGACAGATTCATGATATTTGTTGTAAACTGATACTCTTTCAGATTTAAAATGCTGCAGATATCTAGTCTCTTTGTTTATCAGTCAAGTAGTTTGACAGCCTTCTGTAAAAGTCTTCTGTTCCCTGCTGAGGGCGGGGCCTGTACCTTGCTGCACACAATACTGTTTCTGCTTTTCAAATCCTCCCGCTCAAGTTGACGGCTCCAGCATGCGGTACGCACTTGCACACACAGACACACATTCCTATCCTCTGAGTGGATCCATGAGGGAATGTATTGGCATTGGCACGAGGTCAGCAGAGTGGTGAGTGAGAGACAGAGAGTGAGAGACAGAGAGAGAGAGACAGAGATAGACAGAGAGACAGAAAGAGTGAGTGAGTGACAGAGAGAGAGACAGAGAGATCACCCTAATCCACATTTGACCCCAATAACTACTGTGGGATATGTGTCAACAGCAACCTTGGGAAAATCCTTTTATTATGTATGGTGATCTTAGGTTTGTGTGCAGCTGCTCAGCCACGGAAACCCATTTCATGAAGCTCCTGACTAACAGTTATTGTGCTGACGTTGCTTCCAGAGACAGTTTGGAACTCGGTAGACAGGGACGATTTTTACACGCGATGTGCTTCAAGACTCGCAGGTCCCATTCTGTGAACTTGTGTGGCCTGCCACTTCGCGGCCTAGACGTTTCAACCTGAATCACAATGACAGCACTCCGGGGCAAGCAGGGCAGACATTTGACAAACTGACTTGTTGGAAAGGTGGCATCCTATGATGGTGCCACGTTGAAAGTCACTGAGCTCTTCAATAAGGCCATTCTATTGCCGATGTTTCTCTATGGAGATTCCATGGCAGTGTGCTCGATTTTATACACCTGTCAGCAACGTGTGTGGCTGAAATAGCCGAATCCACTAATTTGAAGGACACCCCTTCAAACTAGAGTTGTGTGTGAACAGGTTGTACAGGAGGGGACTAAGCACGCACCCTGGAGGGGTCCCTGTGTTGAGGGTCAGCGTGGCGGATTTCTTGTTGCATATCCTCACCAGCTGGGGGCGGCCCGTCAGGAAGTCCTGGATCCAGTTGCAAAGGGAAGTGTTTAATCCCAGGGTCCTTAGATTAGTAATGAGCTTTGAGGGCACTATGGTGTTGAACACTGAACTGTAGTCAATGAACAGCATTCTCACATAGGTGCTACTATTCCTGGGGTCCACAAGAAACATGACAAGTCCCAAAACATTAGTAGACAAGGACAGTCACACAAAAATAAAAAAATACAAAGATATACAAACAATAAATGAAGCCAGTCAATCAGACAGCAGCTGAGAGTCCGAATTATGTACAGCCTTACGTGGGCTAAAAATACTGTAGTTATTGTACCTTCCACTTTATGAGCAGGCAACACTGAAGAGGTCACACTTAAAATCTACAAACCACATGACATGAGCAGTCAAAGCAGGACGTTATTAAACGGGTGGCAGGTAGCCTAGTGGTTAGAGTGTAGGGGCGGCAGGTAGCCTAGTGGTTAGAGTGTAGGGACGGCAGGTAGCCTAGTGGTTAGAGTGTAGGGGAGGCAGGTAGCCTAGTGGTTAGAGTGTAGGGGAGGTAGGTAGCCTAGTGGTTAGAGTGTAGAGGAGGCAGGTAGCCTAGTGGTTAGAGTGTAGGGGCGGCAGGTAGCCTAGTGGTTAGAGTGTAGGGCGGCAGGTAGCCTAGTGGTTAGAGTGTAGGGGAGGCAGGTAGCCTAGTGGTTAGAGTGTAGGGGAGGCAGGTAGCCTAGTGGTTAGAGTGTAGAGGAGGCAGGTAGGGGTGGCAGGTAGCCTAGTGGTTAGAGTGTAGGGGAGGCAGGTAGCCTAGTGGTTAGAGTGTAGAGGAGGCAGGTAGCCTAGTGGTTAGAGTGTAGAGGAGGCAGGTAGCCTAGTGGTTAGAGTGTAGAGGAGGCAGGTAGCCTAGTGGTTAGAGTGTAGAGGAGGCAGGTAGCCTAGTGGTTAGAGTGTAGAGGCGGCAGGTAGCCTAGTGGTTAGAGTGTAGGGAGGCAGGTAGCCTAGTGGTTAGAGTGTAGGGAGGCAGGTAGCCTAGTGGTTAGAGTGTAGGGGAGGCAGGTAGCCTAGTGGTTAGAGTGTAGAGGAGGTAGGTAGCCTAGTGGTTAGAGTGTAGAGGGAGGCAGGTAGCCTAGTGGTTAGAGTGTAGAGGGAGGCAGGTAGCCTAGTGGTTAGAGTGTAGAGGAGGCAGGTAGCCTAGTGGTTAGAGTGTAGAGGAGGCAGGTAGCCTAGTGGTTAGAGTGTAGAGGAGGCAGGTAGCCTAGTGGTTAGAGTGTAGAGGAGGCAGGTAGCCTAGTGGTTAGAGTGTAGAGGAGGGTAGGTAGCCTAGTGGTTAGAGTGTAGAGGAGGTAGGTAGCCTAGTGGTTAGAGTGTAGAGGAGGCAGGTAGCCTAGTGGTTAGAGTGTAGAGGAGGCAGGTAGCCTAGTGGTTAGAGTGTAGAGGAGGTAGGTAGCCTAGTGGTTAGAGTGTAGAGGAGGTAGGTAGCCTAGTGGTTAGAGTGTGGAGGAGGCAGGTAGAGTGGGAGGTAGGCACCCTAGTGGTTAGAGTGTGTAGGGAGGCAGGTAGCCTAGTGGTTAGAGTGTAGAGGAGGCAGGTAGCCTAGTGGTTAGAGCGTAGAGGCGGTAGGTAGCCTAGTGGTTAGAGCGTAGAGGAGGCAGGTAGTCTAGTGGTTAGAGTGTAGAGGAGGTCTGTGAAGGAAGAAATAACATGGAAAAGTGGTTAGCAAGTTAGGTCCCAAAAAATAAATACATTTTTCATCAAGTCAAATTAATTTGTGTTAGAGGTTTCGTGATGCTTGTATCGAAATCAAAGTAGATAATTTCATGATTGTTCTACACATCAGTTGGGGGTCTCTGTAAGCTTCAATATGAGGTCGTAAACCTAGCATGGAAGTGCATCCTTGTAGCTGTGTGGGCTAATATAGCCTTGGGCTAAGTTGAGCTAATGGCCATGAGGTAAATTGAGCCAATGTAAGTGTTTTCTTCCCAGGCATTATCACTGGGATATGAGGTAACACCAAGGCCTTGCCTATGTAAAAATAATTACAAATATATATACTAAGTACAAAGTGTATGGTAGGTGTTAAAGGCCTTATCTGAGAACATTGAATATAGTTTGCATAAGAATTTAGGCATGTTGTAGGTAGGATTTAGGCATGTTGTAGGTAGAATTTAGGCCTGTTGTAGGTAGGATTTAGGCATGTTGTAGGTAGAATTTAGGTCTGTTGTAGGTAGGATTTAGGCATGTTATGTTATAGTTAGGATTTATCCCTGTTGTAGGTAGAATTTAGGTCTGTTGTAGGTAGGATTTAGGCATGTTATAGGTAGGATTTATCCCTGTTGTAGGTAGAATTTAGGCATGTTGTAGGTAGAATTTAGGCCTGTAGTAGGTAGAATTTAGGCCTGTTGTAGGTAGGATTTAGGCCTGTTGTAGGTAGAATTTAGGCCTGTAGTAGGTAGAATTTAGGCCTGTAGTAGGTAGAATTTAGGCCTGTAGTAGGTAGAATTTAGGCCTGTTGTAGGTAGAATTTAGGCCTGTTGTAGGTAGAATTTAGGTCTGTTGAATTTAGGTCTGTAGAATTTAGGTCTGTTGTAGGTAGGAATTTAGGCCTGTTGTAGGTAGAATTTAGGTCTGTTGTAGGTAATTTAGGTCTGTTGTAGGTAGAATTTAGGCCTGTTGTAGGTAGAATTTAGGCCTGTTGTAGGTAGAATTTAGGTCTGTTGTAGGTAGAATTTAGGCCTGTTGTAGGTAGAATTTAGGTCTGTTGTAGGTAGAATTTAGGCCTGTTGTAGGTAGAATTTAGGTCTGTTGTAGGTAGAATTTAGGCCTGTAGTAGGTAGAATTTAGGCCTGTTGTAGGTAGGATTTAGGCCTGTTGTAGGTAGAATTTAGGCCTGTTGTAGGTATAATTTAGGTCCGTTGTAGGTAGAATTTAGGCCTAAATGTACACTGAAAAGCACAATACATGATCTATAATATGATGTACTTTTTACTCTATATATTACCCCTGACACCCAAAAGTACTTGTTACATTTTGAAAGCTTGGCAGGACAGGAAAATGGTCTAATTCACAAACTAAACAGAGAACATCTCAATCATTCCTGGCAGTAAGCTCTGATCTGGAGGACTCACTAAACAGAGAACATCCCTGGTCCTCCCTACTGCCTCTGATCTGGAGGACTCACTAAACAGAGAACATCCCTGGTCCTCCCTATTCCTGCAGTAAACAGAGAACAGCTCTGATCTGGAGGACTCACTAAACAGAGAACATCTCAATCATTCCTGGCAGTAAGCTCTGATCTGGAGGACTCACTAAACAGAGAACATCCCTGGTCCTCCCTACTGCCTCTGATCTGGCGGACTCACTAAACAGAGAACATCCCTGGTCATCCCTACTGCCTCTGATCTGGAGGACTCACTAAACAGAGAACATCCCTGTCATCCCTACTGACTCTGATCTGGAGGACTCACTAAACAGAGAACATCCCTGGTCATCCCTACTGCCTCTGATCTGGAGGACTCACTAAACAGAGAACATCCCTGGTCCTCCCTACTGCCTCTGATCTGGAGGACTCACTAAACAGATGCTTCATTTGTAAATGGAGAGTTGGAGAGTGCTCCTGGCTATCTGTAAATTAAACCAAACAAGAACACGGTGCTGTCTGGTTTGCTTAATATCAGGACTTTGAAATTATTTATACTTTCACTTTTGATACTTATGTATATTTTAGCAATTACATTTACTTTTGATAATTAAGTATATTTAAAACCAAGTACTTTGACTTTTACTTGAGTCAATTTCTATTAAGGTATCTTTACGTTTACTCAAGTATGACAATTGGGTACTTTTTAAACTGCTGGTAAATTCGGATGCACTCTTTCGGTTTCAATCGATGAACACATTTCTTCATGCTCTCTCTCTCTACGCTGACAGTGGCGCCCTCTAGTGTTGCCTCCAAATGACTGCATCTGTCTTGTCACCTGATCGAATCCAGGAAGCAAAGCGTAACAAGCCCTGCAATCTGACACCCCTGTAGTTATCGACAGAGAAAGACGAACTAGATCGATATCTTAGTTCATTAAGTCACACAGCGACACCATGGTTCAATGTTTCCTGATCCATACCGTTAACCCGGTAAGCACTCTGGCCCCCGGGGAGAGCCGCGTGCTCTACTCCCGTGTGTTTGGACCGGAGGAGGGCGCGCTGACCGGGGCGGACAGTGAACTGGGACAGGAAAAGAGGCGGCTTCTGCAAAATGAAAAGGTAGCGGTGGTGGCGAGGTGAGCGACGGTCCTGGCACCTGTACTAGAAATACAATGTTGTTGCGTGCAGTTTTGACATACAGGCGAGGCCACTAACGTGACAATCCTGTCAAATATGAATGTGACTGCGTGAGCTTCTTTGAATGCACAATACTGTAAGTAGGTCACCGTCAACAGTAGTGCACTATATAGGGAATATGGTTCCATAGGGTCCTGGTCAACAGTAGTGCACTATATAGGGAATATGGTTCCATAGGGTCCTGGTCAACAATAGTACACTATATAGGGAATAGGACTCTGGTCAACAGTAGTGTTCTATATAGGGAATATGGTTCCATAGGGTCCTGGTCAACAATAGTACACTATATAGGGAATAGGGCTCTGGTCAACAGTAGTGTACTATATAGGGAATAGGACTCTGGTCAACAGTAGTGTTCTATATAGGGAATAGGGTCCTGGTCAACAGTAGTGTTCTATATAGGGAATATGGTTCCATAGGGTCCTGGTCAACAATAGTACACTATATAGGGAATAGGGTCCTGGTCAACAGTAGTGTTCTATATAGGGAATATGGTTCCATAGGGTCCTGGTCAACAATAGTACACTATATAGGGAATAGGGTCCTGGTCAACAGTAGTGTTCTATATAGGGAATAGGGTCCTGGTCAACAGTAGTGTTCTATATAGGGAATAGGGTCCTGGTCAACAGTAGTGTTCTATATAGGGAATAGGGTCCTGGTCAACAGTAGTGTACTATATAGGGAATAGGGTCCTGGTCAACAGTAGTGTTCTATATAGGAATAGGGTCCTGGTCAACAGTAGTGTACTATATAGGGAATAGGGTCCTGGTCAACAGTAGTGTACTATATAGGGAATAGGGTCCTGGTCAACAGTAGTGTTCTATATAGGGAATAGGGTCCTGGTCAACAGTAGTGTACTATATAGGGAATAGGGTCCTGGTCAACAGTAGTGTTCTATATAGGGAATAGGGTCCTGGTCAACAGTAGTGTACTATATAGGGAATAGGGTCCTGGTCAACAGTAGTGTTCTATATAGGGAATAGGGTCCTGGTCAACAGTAGTGTTCTATATAGGGAATAGGGTCCTGGTCAACAGTAGTGTTCTATATAGGGAATAGGGCCCTGGTCAACAGTAGTGTTCTATATAGGGAATAGGGCCCTGGTCAACAGTAGTGTTCTATATAGGGAATAGGGTCCTGGTCAACAGTAGTGTTCTATATAGGGAATAGGGTCCTGGTCAACAGTAGTGCACTATATAGGGAATATGGTTCCATAGGGTCCTGGTCAACAATAGTACACTATATAGGGAATAGGGTCCTGGTCAACAATAGTACACTATATAGGGAATAGGGTCCTGGTCAACAGTAGTGTTCTATATAGGGAATAGGGTCCTGGTCAACAGTAGTGTACTATATAGGGAATAGGGTCCTGGTCAACAGTAGTGTACTATATAGGGAATAGGGTCCTGGTCAACAGTAGTGTTCTATATAGGGAATAGGGTCCTGGTCAACAGTAGTGTACTATATAGGGAATAGGGCCCTGGACAACAGTAGTGTTCTATATAGGGAATAGGGCCCTGGTCAACAGTAGTGTACTATATAGGGAATAGGACTCTGGTCAACAGTAGTGTACTATATAGGGCCCTGGTCAACAGTAGTGTACTATATAGGGAATAGGGTGCCAGTTGGTAGAAAACATTCCCCCTGTGTTATGTTCTGCCTTCACTACGCCCAAGGCTATACATTCCTACCGCCAGCGGGCGAGGGGAGTTTGCAATTCAAGACGTGATTTGCATTGCTGGGAGGTAGCCCACACTCACAGCATAATCTATACATATATCAACATAAGTGGCGACAGGAAGTAGGTGCGCTGCTGGCTTGATGTTGAAAAAAGCGACTTGCCTCCGACTAGCAGCTGTTGTGTGGTGGCCGGTGGGGAGGAGGGCTGCTGCTTGACAGAGTTGGCTATCGCTGGCTCCCCGTGAATGACACGATGGGCAAAAAAGCTGTCGCTCGACTACTGGAGGGACACCGGCTCTCCCGAGGGCTCGTTGCTAACTGTCTGTGTCGACCAAACTATCTCTCTCTTTCCATAATACCATCTCTGTCTCTCAGGCAGGTGTGTAGTACAGTGACCCAGTCCTGTGTTGCTCATGCCGGGTGTTGCTAGCAGGCAAAATAATTCTCTCTCTCTCTCGCTACTCCATCCCTCTCTCTACTCCATCCCTCTCTCTACTCCATCCCTCTCTCTACTCCATCCCTCTCTCTACTCCATCCCTCTCTCTACTCCATCCCTCTCTCTACTCCGTCCCTCTCTCTACTCCGTCCCTCTCTCTACTCCATCCCTCTCTCTACTCCATCCCTCTCTCAGGCAGGTGCGTAGTGCAGTGACCCTGTCCCGTGAGGCGTCAGGCCGGGTGTTGGTAGAGACCGTACTGGGAGAGGAGCTGGTGGCTCTCCAAGAGGCTGACAGCGGGGTTCAGCGGCTGGGGAGGGGAGAGCCTTGGGCTGGGGAGAGGAGTGCCCTGTGGCTGGGGGTCCAGAGCCTAGCCTTCACCCTGGTCACTGAGCCCCATGAGAACCTGCTTCTGGCTGAGGGGACCCTGAAGAGCATCACCAGACATTGTCTGGAACATCTACGCATGCTGGGGTCGGGGAGTGAGGTGAGAGATGTGGTCACTGGGTCCTAGCCTTCACCCTGGTCACTAGGTCCTAGCCTTCACCCTGGTCACTGGGTCCTAGCCTTCACCCTGGTCACTGGGTCCTAGCCTTCACTCTGGTCACTGGGGCCTAGCCTTCACCCTGCTCACTGGGTCCTAGCCTTCACCCTGGTCACTGGGTCCTAGCCTTCACCCTGGCCACTGGGTCCTACCCTTCACCCTGGCCACTGGGTCCTAGCCTTCACCCTGGCCACTGGGTCCTAGCCTTCACCCTGGCCACTGGGTCCTAGCCTTCACCCTGGCCACTGGGTCCTAGCCATCACCCTGGCCACTGGGGCCTAGCCTTCCCCCTGGTCACCCTGCTCACTGGGGCCTAGCCTTCACCCTGGCCACTGGGTCCTAGCCTTCACCCTGGCCACTGGGTCCTAGCCATCACCCTGGCCACTTGGTCCTAGGCTTCACCCTGGCCACTTGGTCCTAGCCTTCACCCTGGCCACTTGGTCCTAGCCTTCACCCTGGCCACTGGGTCCTAGCCTTCACCCTGGCCACTGGGTCCTAGCCTTCACCCTGGCCACTGGGTCCAGCCATCACCCTGGCCACTTGGTCCTAGCCTTCACCCTGGCCACTTGGTCCTAGCCTTCACCCTGGCCACTGGGTCCTAGCCTTCACCCTGGCCACTGGGTCCTAGCCTTCACCCTGGCCACTGGGTCCTAGCCTTCACCCTGGCCACTGGGTCACCCTGGCCAGCCTTCACCCTGGCCACTGGGTCCTCACCCTGGCCAGCCTTCACCCTGGCCACTGGGTCCTAGCCTTCACCCTGGCCACTGGGTCCTAGCCATCACCCTGGCCACTTGGTCACCCTGGCCACTGGGCCATCACCCTGGCCACTTGGTCCTAGCCTTCACCCTGGCCACTTGGTCCTAGCCTTCACCCTGGCCACTTGGTCCTAGCCTTCACCCTGCTCACTTGGGGAAGAAATAGTTTAAAAAAAATAACAATCTTTGCAAATGTAAAATAAAAAACGGTATTATTCAGAATCTCTGCTATGAGACTCAATATTGAGCTCAGGTACATCCTGTTTCCATTGATCATCCTTGAGATGTTTCTACAACTTTTTATTTATTTATTTAATTTCACCTTTATTTAACCAGGTAGGCTAGTTGAGAACACGTTCTCATTTACAACTGCGACCTGGCCAAGATAAAGCAAAGCAGTGCAACACAGAGTTACACATGGAATAAACAAAACATACAGTCAATTATACAGTTGAAAAATCTATACACTGTGTGTGCAAATGAGGTAGTATAAGGGAGGTAAGGCAATAAATTGGCCATAGCGGTGAGATAATTACAATTTAGCAATTAAATATTGGAGTGATAGATGAGTGTGCAAGTAGAGATACTGGGGTGCAAAAAATCAATAACAGTTTGGGGATGAGGTATTTGGATGGGCTATTTACAGATGGACTATGTGCAGTGATCTGTGAGCTGCTCTGACAGCTGGTGCTTAAAGTTAGTGAGGGAGATATGAGTCTCCAGCTTCAGTGATTTTTGCAATTCGTTCCAGTCATTGACAGCAAAGAACTGGAAGGAAAGGCGGCCAAAGGAGGAAGGGCCCTGGTTTGGGGGGTGACCAGTGAAATATACCTGTTTGAGCACGTGCTACAGGTGACCAGTGAGCTGAGATAAGGTGGGGCTTTACCAATCAATCAGTCAACTTGATTGGAGTCCACCTGTGGTAAATTCAATTGATTGGACATGATTTGTAAAGGCACACACCTGTCGATATAAGGTCCCACGGTTGACTGTGCATGTCAGAGCAAAAACCAAGCCATGAGGTTGAAGGAATTGTCCTTAGAGCTCCGAGACAGGATTGTGTTGAGGCACAGATCTGGGGAAGGGAATCAAAATAAGGTCCCCAAGACATTCTTAAATTGAAGAAGTATGGAACCACCAAGACTGGCCACCGGCCAAACTGAGCAATCAGGGGAGAAGGGCCTTGGTGAGGGAAGTGACCAAGAACCCAATGGTCACTCTGAACGAGCTCCAGAGTTCGTCTGTGGAGATGGGAGAACCTTCCAGAAGGATAACCATCTCGGCAGCACTCTACCAATCAGGCCTTTATGGTATAGTGGCCAGACGGAAGCCACTCCTCAGTACATGACAACCTGCTTAGAGCCAAAAGGTCCCTAAAGACTCAGACCATAAAAAACAATATTCTCTTGTCTGACGAAACCAAGATTGAATTCTTTGGCCTGAATGCCAAGCATCAGGTCTGGAGGAAACCTGGCACCATCCCTACGGTGAAGCATGGTGGTGGCAGCATGCTGTTGGGATGTTTCTCAGCGGAAGGGACTGGGAGACTAGTCAGGATCGAGGAAATGATGAATGGAGCAAAGTACAGAGAGATCCTTGATGAAAGCCTGCCACAGAGCGCTTAATACCTCAGACTGGGGCGAAGGTTCACCTTCCAACAGGGCAATGACCCTAAGCACACAGACAATACACCACAGGAGTGGCTTTGGGACAGGTCTCTGAATGTCTTTGAGTGGCCCAGCCAATGCCTCGACTTGATCCTGATCTAAGATCTCTGGAGAGACCTGAAAATAGCTGTGCAGCGACGCTCCCCATCCAACCTGACAGAGCTTGAGAGGATCTGCAGAGAAGAATGGGAGAAACTCCCCAAATACAGGCGTGCCAAGCTTGTAGCGTCATACCCAAGAAGACTCGAGTCTGTAATCGCTGCCAAAGGTGCTTCAACAAAGTTCTGATTAAAGGGTCTGAATACGTAAATGTGATATTTCCAAAAATAATTTATACATAAATGTCTAGAAACCTGTTTTTTCTTTGTCATTGTGGGGTTTTGTGTTGATGAGAGAAATGTTTTTCCCTGTCCAATTTAGAATAAGGATGTAACACAATAAAATGTGGAAAAGGGCTGTGAATACTGAATGTTCATTGTTTTGTCAAAAATGGCTAATTGACGCACAGCAATATTCAAACCTTATCTCTGACTTTCAATCAAATTTTTGTCAGAACTGAGACTAAACCATTCAGGAACACTCAACACTTCTTTGAAAGCCATTATGGTGTTTCTTTGGCATTAACATTTGTGTTCAGAAGAGTGAGGCAGAGCTTTTAAGTGTTTCCAGGTATTGTGGTGACAGCATCATGTTATGGGTATGCTTGTCACTGACAGGGACTGGGGAGTTTGTCAGGATTGAAATAAATATGAGTAAATCCTAGGGACAAAGTTAGAGGAAAACCTGTATGTTCCTGATGGGTACAGCAATCATTCCTGACTTAAATTTACTTTAAAATCTGAGAATATTTCTATCCCAACTAAATTTATTGAGCTTGAGTAATTTTTGAGAAAAACACAAAATAATTGTTGCCCTTAGATTTGTGCAAAGTTAGCACAATCTTATTCAAAATGGTTCACAGCTGTAATGGCTGCCAAAGGTGCTTCTATGAAGTATTAACTCTAGGGGGGTGAAGACATACGCATCTTCGTCGTTTAAAAAAATATATAATTTGGAGAATATTTTTGTATTATTTAACTTTGAAAATGTGGTGTATCGATAAAAGGGAATTCATATTGTTTTTAAGATGTAATTGAAAGGCAACAAAATGTGGAAACTAGGGTGTGTAAACGTTCACTGTTGCATTCTGGGGGTTTATTTCTCTCCAGACCTGTTTGTTTTTAAGATCCTGGTTTCTCTGGAAGAAAGAGGAAGTATTTTGTGGTATGGTTTTGCACCGGTTGTGTTCTCTGCATGTGACCAATAAAGTTTTGTTTTATTCTTCAGGTCCTGTTGAAGAGTGACCGTATCGATGTCCTGCTCCACCGTCTATTACCACACGGTCAGCTGCTGTTCCTCAACCATCGCTTCACTCAGAGTCTGGAGAAGGAGCTGGCTAATTACATGGCCCAATGAGAGAGAAGGAGAGGATGGCGTATTATGCCAAAAAAAGAAGGTCTGAAAACGGAGAGATGCCATCCAAACTTACAAAACAAAACAAATAGCTTGTTCAACTTAATGTTGAAAACATTTTTATTACGCCGCTCTCTAATGAACACTACCCTTGGAGAATAGGAGTGAACTACACGGACCTTGCTCTTCTCTCCCTTGGGATAGCACGGGCAAACAGGAAGTGGGTTGATACCACGGGCTAACAGGAAGTGAGTTGACCTGAGGGGTCCAGAACAGAAAGACACAACTATCCATCACACAGAGACTGTTATTGTCACAAAGCTGCATTCAATAATGGCCTGAAGAGTGTCTGAACTGTCTCTTTGTCTGTGACCTTACCCATCCAGGAGATGGAAAATGAACCTTTGTGGCAGAGGTATATATTTGTCACGTGCTGAATACAACACGCCTTACTGGGCAATGCTTACTTACAAGCCCTTAACTATTTTTAAGAAAAATAAGAGTTAAGACAATATTTACTAAAGTAAGGGGGAGTGGGAGGAGGGTCAATGCAAATAGTCCAGGTAGCCATTTGATTAACTGTTCAGCAGTCTGATGGCTCGGAGGTAGAAGCTGTTCAGGAGCCTTTTGGTCCCAGACATGGCGCTCCGGTACCGCTTGCCATGCTGTAGTAGAGAGAACAGTAGGACTTGGATGACTGGAGTCCTTGACAGTTTGTTGAGGCCTTCCTCTGACACCACCTGTGATGTGCCGGGGAACAGTGGGTTAGATCTCTAGAGATTGGTAGAGCTCTATGTTGATTGGTAGAGCTCTGTGTTGATTGGTAGAGCTCTGTGTTGATTGGTAGAGCTCTGTGTTGATTGGTAGAGCTCTGTGTTGATTGGTAGAGCTCTGTGTTGATTGGTAGAGCTCTGTGTTGATTGGTAGAGCTCTGTGTTGATTGGTAGAGCTCTGTGTTGATTGGTAGAGCTCTGTGTTGATTGGTAGAGCTCTGTGTTGATTGGTAGAGCTCTTTTCTTGTGTTACAGCTTGAATTTAAAATTGTATTAAATTGAGATTTTGTGTCACTGGCCTACACACAATACCTCATAATGTCAAAGTGGAATTTTGTTTTTTTGAAGTTTTTACTAATTAATTAAAAGTGAAAATCTGAAATGTCTTGAGTCAATAAGTATTCATCTCCTTTTGTTATGGCAAGCCTAAATAAGTTCAGGAGTAAAAATGTGCTTAACAAGTCACATAATAAGTTGCATGGACTCACTCTGTGTGCAATAATAGTGTTTAACATTATTTTTGAATGGCACCTCATCTCTGTACGCCACACATCATCTATATGGAAAGCAATTTTTTTATGAAGTTGAACATGAACACTTTATGACAATGTTATTGGACCAAGTTACAAAAAAAAGCACCGAAATGGTGGCATGACCATTACTACTGCCGTCACTACCATTACTACTGCTATTACTACTGCCGTCACTACCATTACTACTGCTATTACTACTGCCGTCACTACCATTACTACTGCCATTACTACTGCCGTCACTACCATTACTACTGCCATTACTACTGCCGTAACTACCATTACTACTGCTATTACTACTGCCGTAACTACCATTACTACTGCCGTCACTACCATTACTACTGCCATTACTACTGCCGTCACTACCATTACTACTGCCATTACTACTGCCGTAACTACCATTACTACTGCTATTACTACTGCCGTAACTACCATTACTACTGCCATTACTACTGCCGTAACTACCATTACTACTGCTATTACTACTGCCGTAACTACCATTACTACTGCCGTCACTACCATTACTACTGCCATTACTACTGCCGTCACTACCATTACTACTGCCATTACTACTGCCGTCACTACCATTACTACTGCCATTACTACTGCCGTCACTACCATTACTACTGCCATTACTACTGCCGTAACTACCATTACTACTGCTATTACTACTGCCGTAACTACCATTACTACTGCCGTCACTACCATTACTACTGCCATTACTACTGCCGTCACTACCATTACTACTGCCATTACTACTGCCGTCACTACCATTACTACTGCCATTACTACTGCCGTCACTACCATTACTACTGCCATTACTACTGCCGTCACTACCATTACTACTGCCATTACTACTGCCGTCACTACCATTATTACTCACTACCATTACTACTACCATTACTACTGCCGTCACTACCATTACTACTGCCGTCACTACCATTACTACTGCCGTCACTACCATTACTACTGCCATTACTACTGCCGTCACTACCATTACTACTGCCGTCACTACCATTACTACTGCCATTACTACTGCCTCACTACCATTACTACTGCCGACACTACCATTACTACTGCCATTACTACTGCCGTCACTACCATTACTACTGCCGTCACTACCATTACTACTGCCGTCACTAGCATTACTACTGCTATTACTACTGCTGTCACTACCATTACTACTGCCGTCACTACCATTACTACTGCCATTACTACTGCCGTCACTACCATTACTACTACCATTACTACTGCCGTCACTGCCATTACTACTGCCGTCACTACCATTACTACTACCATTACTACTGCCGTCACTGCCATTACTACTGCCGTCACTACCATTACTACTGCTTTTACTACTGCCATCACTACCATTACTACTGCTTTTACTACTGCAGTCACTACAATTACTACTGCCGTCACTACCATTACTGCTGCCATTACTACTGCCGTCACTACCATTACTACTGCTATTACTACTGCCGTCACTACCATTACTACTGCCATTACTACTGCCGTCACTACCATTACTACTGCTTTTACTACTGCCGTCACTACAATTACTACTGCCATCACTACCATTACTGCTGCCATTACTACTGCCGTCACTACCATTACGACTGCTATTACTACTGCCGTCACTACCATTACTACTGCCGTCACTACCATTACTACTACCATTACTACTACCATTACTACTGCCGTCACTACCATTACTACTGCTATTACTACTGCCGTCACTACCATTACTACTGCCATTACTACTGCCGTCACTACCATTACTACTGCTTTTACTACTGCCGTCACTACAATTACTACTGCCATCACTACCATCACTACTGCCGTTACTACTGCCGTCACTACCATTACTACTGCCATTACTACAGCCGTCACTACCATTACTACTGCCATTACTACAGCCGTCACTACCATTACTACTGCCATTACTACAGCCGTCACTACCATTACTACTGCCATTACTACTGCCGTCACTACCATTACTACTGCCGTCACTACCATTACTACTGCCATTACTACTGCCGTCACTACCATTACTACTGCTTTTACTACTGCCGTCACTACAATTACTACTGCCGTCACTACCATTACTGCTGCCATTACTACTGCCGTCACTACCATTACTACTGCTATTACTACTGCCGTCACTACCATTACTACTGCCGTCACTACCATTACTACTGCCGTCACTACCATTACTACTGCTATTACTACTGCCGTCACTACAATTACTACTGCCATTACTACCATTACTGCTGCCATTATTACTGCCGTCACTACCATTACTACTGCTATTACTACTGCCGTCACTACCATTACTACTGCCATTACTACCATTAAATCAAATCAAATCAAATGTATTTATATAGCCCTTCGTACATCAGCTGATATCTCAAAGTGCTGTACAGAAACCCAGCCTAAAACCCCAAACAGCAAGCAATGCAGGTGTAGAAGCACGGTGGCTAGGAAAAACTCCCTAGAAAGGCCAAAACCTAGGAAGAAACCTAGAGAGGAACCAGGCTATGAGGGGTGGCCAGTCCTCTTCTGGCTGTGCCGGGTGGAGATTATAACAGAACATGGCCAAGACGTTCAAATGTTCATAAATGATCAGCATGGTCCAATAATAATAAGGCAGAACAGTTGAAGCTGGAGCAGCAGCACGGCCAGGTGGACTGGGGACAGCAAGGAGTCATCATGTCAGGTAATCCTGGGGGCATGGTCCTAGGGCTCAGGTCCTCCGAGAGAGAGAAAGAAAGAGAGAAAGAGAGAATTAGAGAGAGCACACTTAAATTCACACAGGACACCGAATAGGACAGGAGAGGTACTCCAGATATAAAAAACTGACCCTAGCCCCCGACACACAAACTACTGCAGCATAAATACTGGAGGCTGAAACAGGAGGGGTCAGGAGACACTGTGGCCCCATCTGAGGACACCCCGGACAGGGCCAAACAGGAAGGATATAACCCCACCCACTTTGCCAAAGCACAGCCCCCACACCACTAGAGGGTTATCTTCAACCACCAATTTACCATCCTGAGACAAGGCTGAGTATAGCCCACAAAGATCTCCGCCACGGCACAACCCAAGGGGGGGGGGGCGCCAACCTAGACAGGAAGATCACATCAGTGACTCAACCCACTCAGGTGACGCACCCCTCCCAGGGACGGTATGAAAGAGCCCCAGTAAGCCAGTGACTCAGCCCCTGTAATAGGGTTAGAGGCAGAGAATCCCAGTGGAAAGAGGGGAACCGGCCAGGCAGAGACAGCAAGGGCGGTTCGTTGCTCCAGAGCCTTTCCGTTCACCTTCCCACTCCTGGGCCAGACTACACTCAATCATATGACCCACTGAAGAGATGAGTCTTCAGTAAAGACTTAAAGATTGAGACCGAGTCTGCGTCTCTCACATGGGTAGGCAGACCGTTCCATAAAAATGGAGCTCTATAGGAGAAAGCCCTGCCTCCAGCTGTTTGCTTAGAAATTCTAGGGACAATTAGGAGGCCTGTGTCTTGTGACCGTAGCGTACGTGTAGGTATGTACGGCAGGACCAAATCAGAGAGATAGGTAGGAGCAAGCCCACGTAATGCTTTGTAGGTTAGCAGTAAAACCTTGAAATCAACCCTTGCTTTGACAGGAAGCCAGTGTAGGGAGGCTAGCACTGGAGTGATATGATCAATTTTTTTTGGTTCTAGTCAGGATTCTAGCAGCCGTATTTAGCACTAACTGAAGTTCATTTAGTGCTTTATCCGGGTAGCCGGAAAGTAGAGCATTGCAGCAGTCTAACCTAGAAGTGACAAAAGCATGGATTCATTTTTCTGCATCATATTTGGACAGAAAGTTTCTGATTTTTGCAATGTTACGTAGATGGAAAAAAGCTGTCCATTACTGCTGCCATTACTACTGCCGTCACTACCATTACTACTACCATTACTACCATTACTACTGCCGTCACTACCATTACTACTGCCATTACTACTGCCGTCGCTACCATTACTACTGCCATTACTACTGCCATCACTACCATTACTACTGCCATTACTACCATTACTACTGCCATTACTACCATTACTACTGCCATCACTACCATTACTACTGCCATTACTACCATTACTACTGCCATTACTACTGCCATCACTACCATTACTACTGCCATTACTACTGCCATTACTACTACCATTACTACCATTACTACTGCCAGGTCACCTCCATTACTACATCTGTAGATCACTACCATTACTACTTTGGTTGACTACCATTACTACTGCCATTACTACTGCCGTCACTACCATTACTACTGCCATTACTACTGCGTCACTACCATTACTACTGCATTACTACTGTGTAAGTGGACCAATTCAGTTTGCTATTACTACTGCCAGGAACTTACCATTACTACTGCCCACTACCATTACTACTGTTCCATTATGTATGGGGTCACTACCATTACTACTGCCATTACTACTGTCCACAATCACTACCATTACTACTGCCATTACTTGAGTGTCACTACCATTACTACTGCCATTACTACTGCCGTCACTACCATTACTACTGCCCTGTACTGCCGTCACTACCATTACTTGCCATTACTACTCCGTCACTACCATTACTACTACCATTACTACTGCCGTCACTACCTTACTGATTGAGTCACTACCATTACTACTGCCGTCACTACCATTACTACTGCCATTACTACTGCTCAGTCACTACCATTGTGGGGCCCCAGTCACTACCATTCTACTGCCATTACTACTGCCGTCACTACCATTACGTCCAGGAAGTCCAGTACCCAGTTGCAGAGACCCAGGGTCACTACCATTACTACTGCCATTACTACTGGAAGTCACTACCATTACTACTGCGGGGTCACTACCATTACTACTGCCGTCACTAGCATTACTACTGCTATTACTACTGCTGTCACTACCATTACTACTGATGTCACTACCATTACTCACTGCCATTACTACTTGTCACTACCATTACTACTACCATTACTACTGTGGTCACTGCCATTACTACTGCCGTCACTACCATTACTACTACCATTACTACTGGGTCACTGCCATTACTACTGCCGTCACTACCATTACTACTGCTTTTACTACTGCCATCACTACCATTACTACTGCTTTTACTACTGCAGTCACTACAATTACTACTGCCGTCACTACCATTACTGCTGCCATTACTAATGCCGTCACTACCATTACTACTGCTATTACTACTGCAGACTCACTACCATTACTACTGCCATTACTACTGCCGTCACTACCATTACTACTGCTTTTACTACTGCCGTCACTACAATTACTACTGCCATCACTACCATTACTGCTGCCATTACTACTGCCGTCACTACCATTACGACTGCTATTACTACTGCCGTCACTACCATTACTACTGCCAAGTCACTACCATTACTACTACCATTACTACTACCATTACTACTGCCGTCACTACCATTACTACTGCTATTACTACTGCCGTCACTACCATTACTACTGCCATTACTACTGCCGTCACTACCATTACTACTGCTTTTACTACTGCCGGTCACTACAATTACTACTGCCATCACTACCATCACTACTGCCGTTACTACTGTCATGTCACTACCATTACTACTGCCATTAAAACAGTGGTTCACTACCATTACTACTGCCATTACTACAGCCGTCACTACCATTACTACTGCCATTACTACAGCCGTCACTACCATTACTACTGCCATTACTACTGCCATCACTACCATTACTACTGCCGTCACTACCATTACTACTGCCATTACTACTGCCGTCACTACCATTACTACTGCTTTTACTACTGCCGTCACTACAATTACTACTGCCGTCACTACCATTACTGCTGCCATTACTACTGCCGTCACTACCATTACTACTGCTATTACTACTGCCGTCACTACCATTACTACTGACAGTCACTACCATTACTACTGAGTCACTACCATTACTACTGCTATTACTACTGGGTCACTACAATTACTACTGCCATTACTACCATTACTGCTGCCATTATTACTGCGGGTCACTACCATTACTACTGCTATTACTACTGCCGTCACTACCATTACTACTGCCATTACTACCATTAAATCAAATCAAATCAAATGTATTTATATAGCCCTTCGTACATCAGCTGATATCTCAAAGTGCTGTACAGAAACCCAGCCTAAAACCCCAAACAGCAAGCAATGCAGGTGTAGAAGCACGGTGGCTAGGAAAAACTCCCTAGAAAGGCCAAAACCTAGGAAGAAACCTAGAGAGGAACCAGGCTATGAGGGGTGGCCAGTCCTCTTCTGGCTGTGCCGGGTGGAGATTATAACAGAACATGGCCAAGACGTTCAAATGTTCATAAATGATCAGCATGGTCCAAATGTTCATAAATGATCAGCATGGTCCAATAATAATAAGGCAGAACAGTTGAAGCTGGAGCAGCAGCACACCAGGTGGACTGGGGACAGCAAGGAGTCATCATGTCAGGTAATCCTGGGGGCATGGTCCTAGGGCTCAGGTCCTCCGAGAGAGAGAAAGAAAGAGAGAAAGAGAGAATTAGAGAGAGCACACTTAAATTCACACAGGACACCGAATAGGACAGGAGAGGTACTCCAGATATAAAAAACTGACCCTAGCCCCCCGACACACAAACTACTGCAGCATAAATACTGGAGGCTGAAACAGGAGGGGTCAGGAGACACTGTGGCCCCATCTGAGGACACCCCCGGACAGGGCCAAACAGGAAGGATATAACCCCACCCACTTTGCCAAAGCACAGCCCCCACACCACTAGAGGGTTATCTTCAACCACCAATTTACCATCCTGAGACAAGGCTGAGTATAGCCCACAAAGATCTCCGCCACGGCACAACCCAGTAGGGGGGCGCCAACCTAGACAGGAAGATCACATCAGTGACTCAACCCACTCAGGTGACGCACCCCTCCCAGGGACGGTATGAAAGAGCCCCAGTAAGCCAGTGACTCAGCCCCTGTAATAGGGTTAGAGGCAGAGAATCCCAGTGGAAAGAGGGGAACCGGCCAGGCAGAGACAGCAAGGGCGGTTCGTTGCTCCAGAGCCTTTCCGTTCACCTTCCCACTCCTGGGCCAGACTACACTCAATCATATGACCCACTGAAGAGATGAGTCTTCAGTAAAGACTTAAAGATTGAGACCGAGTCTGCGTCTCTCACATGGGTAGGCAGACCGTTCCATAAAAATGGAGCTCTATAGGAGAAAGCCCTGCCTCCAGCTGTTTGCTTAGAAATTCTAGGGACAATTAGGAGGCCTGTGTCTTGTGACCGTAGCGTACGTGTAGGTATGTACGGCAGGACCAAATCAGAGAGATAGGTAGGAGCAAGCCCACGTAATGCTTTGTAGGTTAGCAGTAAAACCTTGAAATCAACCCTTGCTTTGACAGGAAGCCAGTGTAGGGAGGCTAGCACTGGAGTGATATGATCAATTTTTTTTGGTTCTAGTCAGGATTCTAGCAGCCGTATTTAGCACTAACTGAAGTTCATTTAGTGCTTTATCCGGGTAGCCGGAAAGTAGAGCATTGCAGCAGTCTAACCTAGAAGTGACAAAAGCATGGATTCATTTTTCTGCATCATATTTGGACAGAAAGTTTCTGATTTTTGCAATGTTACGTAGATGGAAAAAGCTGTCCATTACTGCTGCCATTACTACTGCCGTCACTACCATTACTACTACCATTACTACCATTACTACTGCCGTCACTACCATTACTACTGCCATTACTACTGCCGCCGCTACCATTACTACTGCCATTACTACTGCCATCACTACCATTACTACTGCCATTACTACCATTACTACTGCCATTACTACCATTACTACTGCCATCACTACCATTACTACTGCCATTACTACCATTACTACTGCCATTACTACTGCCATCACTACCATTACTACTGCCATTACTACTGCCATTACTACTACCATTACTACCATTACTACTGTCATCACCTCCATTACTACTGCCGTCACTACCATTACTACTGCCGTTGCTACCATTACTACTGCCGTTACTACTGCTGTCAATGCCATTACTACTTCCATTACTACTACCATTACTACTGCTGTCAAAGCCATTACTACTACCATTACTACTACCATTACTACTGCCATTACTACTACCATTATTACTGCCATTACTACTACCCTTACTACTGCTGTCACTACCATTACTACTACCATTACTACTGCTGTCACTACCATTACTACTGCCGTCACTACCATTACTACTGCCGTCGCTACCATTACTACTGCCATTACTACTGCCATTACTACTGCCGTCACTACCATTACTACTACCATTACTTCTGCCGTCACTACCATTACTACTACCATTACTACTGCCATTACTACTACCATTACTTCTGCCATTACTACTGCCGTCACTACCATTACTACTATCATTACTACTGCCATTGCTACTACCATTACTACTGCCGTCACTACCATTACTACTACCATAACTACTGCCGTCACTACCATTACTACTGCCGTCACTACCATTACTACTGCCATTACTACTGCCGTCACTACCATTACTACTGCCATTACTACTGCCGTCACTACCATTACTACTATCATAACTACTGCCGTCACTACCATTACTACTGCCATTACTACTGCCATTACTACTGTCGTCACTACCATTACTACTGCCATTACTACTGCCATCACTACCATTACTACTGCCATTACTACTGGCGTCACTACCATTACACTACCATTACTACTGCCGTCACTACCATTACTACTGCCATTACTACTGCCATTACTACTGCCGGCACTACCATCACTACCATTACTACTGCCATTACTACTGCCGTCACTACCATTATTACTGCCATTACTACTGCCGTCACTACCATTACACTACCATTACTACTGCCGGCACTACCATCACTACCATTACTACTGCCGGCACTACCATCACTACCATTACTACTGCCATTACTACTGCCGGCACTACCATCACTACTGCCATTACTACTGTCTTCACTACCATTACTACTGCCATTACTACTGCCGTCACTACCATTATTACTGCCATTACTACTGCCGTCACTACCATTACTACTGCCATTACTACTGCCGTCACTACCATTACTACTGCCATTACTACTGCCGTCACTACCATTACTACTGCCATTACTACTGCCGTCACTACCATTACTACTGCCATTACTACTGCCATCACTACCATTACTACTGCCATTACTACTGCCGTCACTACCATTTCTACTACCATTACTACTGCCGGCACTACCATCACTACTGCCATTACTACTACCATTACTACTGCCATTACTACTACCAATACTACTACCATTACTATTGCCATTACTACTGCCGTCACTACCATTATTACTACCATTACTACTGCCGGCACTACCATCACTACTGCCATTACTACTACCATTTCTACTGCCATTACTACTACCATTACTACTACCAATACTACTACCATTTCTGCTACCATTACTACTGCCGTCACTACCATTACTACTGCCATTACTACTACCATTTCTACTGCCATTACTACTACCAATACTACTACCATTTCTACTACCATTACTACTGCCGTCACTACCATTACTACTGCCATTACTACTTGCCTAGAGAATTTTCAGTTATACTTTTCTATTTATTTACCACCACAGACAGATGCTGGCTAAGACTGCACTCAGTCAGCTGTATAAGGAAATAAGCCAACAGGAAACCACTCACCCAGAGGTGGCGCTCCTAGTGGCGGAGACTTTAATGCAGGGAAACTTAAATCAGTTCTACCAACTCTCTATCAACATGTTAAATGTGCAACCAGAGGGAAAAAAATTCTCTATCACCTTTACTCGACACACAGAGACGCGTACAAAGCTCTCCCTCACCCTCCATTTGGTAAATCCGACCACAATTCTATCCTCCTGATTCCTGCTTACAAGCAAAAATTTAAGCAGGAAGCACCAGTTACTCGGTCTATAACTGGCCAAAATAAGCAGATGCTAAGCTATAGGTATATAGTTCTGCTATCACAGACTGGAACATGTTTCGGCATTCTTCCGATGGCATTGAGGAGTACACCAAATCAGTCACTGGCTTCATCAATAAGTGCACCATAGACCACCATAGTCCCTGTGCCCAAGAACACAGAGTCAACCTGCCTAAATGACTACAGACCTGTAGCACTCACGTCCGTAGTCATGAAGTGCTTTGAAAGGTTGGTAATGGCTCACATCAACACCATTATCCCAGAAACCCTAGAGCCACTCCAATTTGCATACCGCCCAAACAGATCCACAGATGATGCAATCTCTATTGCTCTCCACACTGCCCTTTCCCACCTGGACAAAAGGAACACTTATGTGAGAATGCTGTTCATTGACTAGAGCTCAGCTTTCAACACCATAGTGCCCTCAAAGCTCATCACTAAGCTAAGGACCCTGGGACTAAACACCTCCCTCTGCAACTGGATCCTGGACTTCCTGACAGGCCGCCCCCAGGTGGTGAGGGTAGGTAGCAACACATCTGCCCCACTGATCCTCAACACGGGGCCCCTCAGGGGTGCGTGCTCAGTCCCCTCCTGTACTCACTGTTCACCCACGACTGCATGGCCAGGCACGACTCCAACACCATCTTTAAATTTGCAGACGACACAACAGTGGTAGGCTTGATCACGGACAATGATGAGACAGCCTATAGGGAGGAGGTCAGAGACCTGGCCGGGTGGTGCCAGAATAACAACCTATCCCTCAACGTAACCAAGACTAAGGAGATTATTGTGGACTACAGGAAAAGGAGGACAGAGGACACCATCATTCTCTGTTCATTAATTGTTTATGGTTCATTGAACAAGCATGGGAAACAGTGTTTAACCCCTTTACAACGAAGATCTGTGAAGTTATTTGGATTTTTACTAATGATCTTTGAAAGACAGGGCCCTGAAAAGTGACGCTTCTTTTTTGTTTACTACTACTACTACTACTGTCACTACCACTACTACTACTACTGTCACTACCACTCCTACTACTACTGTCACTACCACTACTACTACTACTGTCACTACCACTCCTACTACTGCTCAAATCAAATCAAATCCAAATCAAATCAAATTTTATTTGTCACATACACATGGTTAGCAGATGTTAATGCGAGTGTAGCGAAATGCTTGTGCTTCTAGTCCCGACAATGCAGTAATAACGAGCAAGTAATCTAACTAACAATTCCAAAAACTACTGTCATACACAGTGTAAGGGGATAAAGAATATGTACATAAGGATATATGAATGAGTGATGGTACAGAGCAGCATAGGCAAGATACAGTAGATGATATCGAGTACAGTATATACATATGAGATAAGTATGTAAACCAAGTGGCATAGTTAAAGTGGCTAGTGATACATGTATTACATAAGGATGCAGTCACTACCACTCCTACTACTGCTGTCACTACCACTACTACTACTACTACTACCACTACTACTAATACTACTGTCACTACCACTCCTACTACTGCTACTACCACTCCTACTAATACTACTACCACTACTACTAATACTACTGTCACTGCTATTTCTACCACTACTACTGCTGTCACTACTACTACTACTACTGTCACTACCACTCCTACTACTGCTACTACCACTACTACTGTCACTGCTATTACTACCACTACTACTGCTGTCACTACTACTGTCACTATTACTACCACTACTACTACTGTCACTACCACTCCTACTACTGCTACTACCACTACTACTGTCACTGCTATTACTACCACTACTACTGCTGTCACTACTACTGTCACTATTACTACCACTACTACTACTGTCACTACCACTCCTACTACTGCTACTACCACTACTACTAATACTACTGCTGTCACTACTACTACTACTACTGTCACTACCACTCCTACTACTGCTACTACCACTACTACTGTCACTGCTATTACTACCACTACTACTGCTGTCACTACTACTACTACTACTACTGTCACTATTACTACCACTACTACTACTGTCACTACCACTACTACTAATACTACTGTCACTGCTATTTCTACCACTACTACTGCTGTCACTACTACTACTACTACTGTCACTACCACTCCTACTACTGCTACTACCACTACTACTAATACTACTGCTGTCACTACTACTACTACTACTACTGTCACTACCACTCCTACTACTGCTACTACCACTACTACTGTCACTGCTATTACTACCACTACTACTGCTGTCACTACTACTGTCACTATTACTACCACTACTACTACTGTCACTACCACTCCTACTACTGCTACTACCACTACTACTAATACTACTGCTGTCACTACTACTACTACTACTGTCACTACCACTCCTACTACTGCTACTACCACTACTACTGTCACTGCTATTACTACCACTACTACTGCTGTCACTACTACTACTACTACTACTGTCACTATTACTACCACTACTACTACTGTCACTACCACTCCTACTACTACTACTGCTACTACCACTACTACTAATACTACTGTCACTGCTATTACTACCACTACTACTGCTGTCACTACTACTACTACTACTGTCACTATTACTACCACTACTACTACTATTACTAATGTCACTAATATTACTACTACTACTACTACTGTCACTACCACTCCTACTACTGCTACTACCACTACTACTAATACTATTGTCACTGCTATTACTACCACTACTACTGCTGTCATTACTACTACTACTGTCACTATTACTACCACTACTACTACTATTGCTAATGTCACTAATATTACTACTACTGTCACTACTATTGCTACTACTGTCACTGCTATTACTACAACTAATACTACTACTACTTCTATTGCTGTCACTACAACTACTACTACTACTGTCACTAACTAATTCTAATACTACTATTACTGCCGCTACTACTACTACTACTACCGTCACTACTACTACTATTACTACTACTGTCACTACTACTACTACTATTACTATACCTGTCACTACCACTACTACTCTTACTGCCACTACTACTACTGCTGCTACTATTACCTCACTACCATTACTACTGCCGTCACTATCATTACTACTGCCGTCAATACCATTACTATTACCATTACTACTGCCATCACTACCATTACTCCTACCACTACTACTGCCATCACTACCATCACTACTGCCATCACTACCATCACTACTGCTGTCACTACCATTACTACTGCCATCACTACCATCACTACTGCCGTCACTACCATCACTACTGCTGTCACTACCATTACTACTGCCGTCACTACCACTACGACTGCCGTCACTACCATTACTACTGCCGTCACTACCACTACTACTGCCGTCACTACCATTACTACTGCCGTCACCACCCCCACTACTGCCGTCGCTACCATTACTACTACCACTACTACTGCCGTAACCACCATTACTACTGCCGTCACTACCATTACTACTACCACTACTACTGCCGTAACCACCATTACTACTGCCGTCACTACCATTACTACTGCCGTCACTACCATTACTACTACCATTACTACTGCCGTAACTACCATTACTACTGCCGTCACTACCATTACTACTGCCGTCACTACCATTACTACTGCCGTCACTACCACTACTACTGCCGTCACTACCCCCCACCACTGCCGTCACTACCCCCACCACTGCCGTCACTACCATCACTACTGCCGTCACTACCATCACTACTGCCGTCACTACCATTACTACTGCCGTCACTACCACTACTACTGTCGTCACTACCATTACTACTGCCGTCACTACCATTACTACTGCCGTCACTACCATTACTACTGCCGTCACTACCATTACTACTGCCGTCACTACCATTACTACTGCCGTCACTACCATTACTACTGCCGTCACTACCATAACTACTACCACTACTACTGCTGTCACTACCATCACTACTGCCGTCAATACCATAACTACTACCATTACTACTGCCGTCACTACCATTACTACTACCACTACTACTGCCGTCACTACCACCACTACTGCCGTCACTACCACCACTACTGCCGTCACTACCATTACTACTGCCGTCACTACCATTACTACTGCCGTCACTACCATTACTACTGCCGTCACTACCATTACTACTGCCGTCACTACCACTACAACTGCCGTCACTACCATTACTACTGCCGTCACTACCATTACTACTGCCGTCACTACCACTACTACTGCCGGCACTACCATCACTACTGCCCATTACTACTACCATTACTACTGCCATTACTACTACCAATACTACTACCATTACTACTGCCATTACTACTGCCGATCACTACCATTACTATTGCCATTACTACTGCGGAGTCACTACCATTATTACTACCATTACTACTGCCGGCACTACCATCACTACTGCCATTACTACTACCATTTCTACTGCCATTACTACTACCATTACTACTACCAATACTACTACCATTTCTGCTACCATTACTACTGCCGTCACTACCATTACTACTGCCATTACTACTACCATTTCTACTGCCATTACTACTACCAATACTACTACCATTTCTACTACCATTACTACTGCCGTCACTACCATTACTACTGCCATTACTACTTGCCTAGAGAATTTTCAGTTATACTTTTCTGTTTATTTACCACCACAGACAGATGCTGGCTAAGACTGCACTCAGTCAGCTGTATAAGGAAATAAGCCAACAGGAAACCACTCACCCAGAGGTGGCGCTCCTAGTGGCCGGAGACTTTAATGCAGGGAAACTTAAATCAGTTCTACCAACTCTCTATCAACATGTTAAATGTGCAACCAGAGGGAAAAAAAATTCTCTATCACCTTTACTCGACACACAGAGACGCGTACAAAGCTCTCCCTCACCCTCCATTTGGTAAATCCGACCACAATTCTATCCTCCTGATTCCTGCTTACAAGCAAAAATTTAAGCAGGAAGCACCAGTTACTCGGTCTATAACTGGCCAAAATAAGCAGATGCTAAGCTATAGGTATATAGTTCTGCTATCACAGACTGGAACATGTTTCGGCATTCTTCCGATGGCATTGAGGAGTACACCAAATCAGTCACTGGCTTCATCAATAAGTGCACCATAGACCACCATAGTCCCTGTGCCCAAGAACACAGAGTCAACCTGCCTAAATGACTACAGACCTGTAGCACTCACGTCCGTAGTCATGAAGTGCTTTGAAAGGTTGGTAATGGCTCACATCAACACCATTATCCCAGAAACCCTAGAGCCACTCCAATTTGCATACCGCCCAAACAGATCCACAGATGATGCAATCTCTATTGCTCTCCACACTGCCCTTTCCCACCTGGACAAAAGGAACACTTATGTGAGAATGCTGTTCATTGACTAGAGCTCAGCTTTCAACACCATAGTGCCCTCAAAGCTCATCACTAAGCTAAGGACCCTGGGACTAAACACCTCCCTCTGCAACTGGATCCTGGACTTCCTGACAGGCCGCCCCCAGGTGGTGAGGGTAGGTAGCAACACATCTGCCCCACTGATCCTCAACACGGGGCCCTCAGGGGTGCGTGCTCAGTCCCCTCCTGTACTCACTATTCACCCACGACTGCATGGCCAGGCACGACTCCAACACCATCTTTAAATTTGCAGACGACACAACAGTGGTAGGCTTGATCACGGACAATGATGAGCCAGCCTATAGGGAGGAGGTCAGAGACCTGGCCGGGTGGTGCCAGAATAACAACCTATCCCTCAACGTAACCAAGACTAAGGAGATTATTGTGGACTACAGGAAAAGGAGGACAGAGGACACCATCATTCTCTGTTCATTAATTGTTTATGGTTCATTGAACAAGCATGGGAAACAGTGTTTAACCCCTTTACAACGAAGATCTGTGAAGTTATTTGGATTTTTACTAATGATCTTTGAAAGACAGGGCCCTGAAAAGTGACGCTTCTTTTTTTGTTTACTACTACTACTACTGTCACTACCACTACTACTACTACTGTCACTACCACTCCTACTACTACTGTCACTACCACTACTACTACTACTGTCACTACCACTCCTACTACTGCTGTCACTACCATCCTACTACTGCTGTCACTATCACACTACTACTACTACTACTACCACTGCTACTAATACTACTGTCACTACCACTCCTACTACTGCTACTACCATCATCCTACTAGTGCTGCTACCACTACTACTAATACTACTGTCACTGCTATTTCTACCACTACTACTGCTGTCACTACTACTACTACTACTGTCACTACCACTCCTACTACTGCTACTACCACTACTACTAATACTACTGCTGTCACTACTACTACTACTACTACTGTCACTACCACTCCTACTACTACTACTACCACTACTACTGTCACTGCTATTACTACCACTACTACTGCTGTCACTACTACTGTCACTATTACTACCACTACTACTACTGTATCTACCACTCCTACTACTGCTACTACCACTACTACTAATACTACTGCTGTCACTACTACTACTACTACTGTCACTACCACTCCTACTACTGCTACTACCACTACTACTGTCACTGCTATTACTACCACTACTACTGCTGTCGCTACTACTACTACTACTACTGTCACTATTACTACCACTACTACTACTGTCACTACCACTCCTACTACTACTACTGCTACTACTACTGTCACTGCTATTACTACCACTACTACTGCTGTCACTACTACTACTACTAATGTCACTATTACTACCACTACTACTACTATTACTAATGTCACTAATATTACTACTACTACTACTACTGTCACTACCACTCCTACTACTGCTACTACCACTACTACTAATACTATTGTCACTGCTATTACTACCACTACTACTACTATTGCTAATGTCACTAATATTACTACTACTGTCACTACTATTGCTACTACTGTCACTGCTATTACTACAACTAATACTACTACTACTTCTATTGCTGTCACTACAACTACTACTACTACTGTCACTAACTAATTCTAATACTACTATTACTGCCGCTACTACTACTACTACTACTGGTCACTACTACTACTATTACTACTACTGTCACTACTACTACTACTATTACTATACCTGTCACTACCACTACTACTCTTACTGCCACTACTACTACTGCTGCTACTATTACCTCACTACCATTGCTGCTACCATTACTACTGCCGTCACTACCATTACTACTACCACTGCTGCTGCTGCGTGACTGCCGTTACTGCTGCGGATCAATGCCATTGCTATTACCATTACTACTGCCATCACTACCATTGCTCCTGCCACTACTACTGCCGTCACTGCCATTACTACTGTCATCACTACCACCACTACTGTAGGTCACTACCGTTACTACTGCCGTCACTACCATCACTACTGCCGTCACTACCATCACTACTAACTGTCACTGCCATTACTACTGCCGTCACTACCACTCGTTGCCGTCACTACCACTACTACTGCCGTCACTACCATTACTACTGCCGTCACTACCATTACTACTGCCGTCACCACCCCCACTACTGCCGT
The DNA here is from genome assembly GCF_018296145.1 of Oncorhynchus tshawytscha. Classification (NCBI taxonomy): domain Eukaryota; kingdom Metazoa; phylum Chordata; class Actinopteri; order Salmoniformes; family Salmonidae; genus Oncorhynchus; species Oncorhynchus tshawytscha. Next base: position 2,010,594 of record NC_056436.1, on the reverse strand, counting down.
CACTACCATTACTACTGCCGTCACCACCCCCACTACTGCCGTCACTACCATTACTACTACCACTACTGCTGTCAGAACCGCCATTACTACTGCCGTCACTACCATTACTACTACCACTACTACTGCCGAACCACCATTACTACTGCATCACTGCCGTTGCTACTGCCGTCACTGCCGTTACTACTGCCGTTGCTACCCCACTGCTGTGACTGCCCACTGCTGCCGTCACTGCCGTTGCTGCTGCCGTCACCACCCCCACTGCTGCCGTCACTGCCACTGCTGCTGCCGTCACTACCCCCACCACTGCCGTCACTACCATTACTACTGCCGTCACTGCCACTACTACTGCCGTCACTGCCATTACTACTGCAGGTCACTACCATTACTACTGCGTCACTACCATTACTGCTGCCGTCACTGCCATTACTACTGCTGTCACTACCATTACTGCTGCCGTCACTACCATTACTACCAGTCACTACCATTACTACTGCCATCACCACCACTACTACTGCCGTCACTACCCCCACTACTGCCGTCACTACCATTACTACTGCCGTCACTACCACTACTACTGCCAGTCACTACCATTACTACTGCCGTCACTACCATTACTACTGCCGTCACTACCATTACTACTGCCGTCACTACCATTACTACTGTAGTCACTACCATTACTACTGCCAGATCACTACCATAACTACTACCACTACTACTGCTGTCACTACCATCACTACTGCCGTCAATGCCATAACTACTGCCATTACTACTGCCGAGTCACTACCATTACTACTACCACTACTACTGCCGTCACTACCACCACTACTGCCGTCACTACCACCACTACTGCCGTCACTACCATTACTACTGCTGTCACTACCATTACTACTGCCGTCACTACCATTACTACTGCCGTCACCACCATTACTACTGCCGTCACTGCCACTACAACTGCCGTCACTACCATTACTACTGTCGTCACTACCATTACTACTGCCGATCACTACCACTACTACTGCCGTCACTACCATTACTACTGCTGTCAATACCATTACTACTACCATTACTACTGCCGTCACTACCATTACTACTACCACTACTACTGCCTTCACTACCACCACTACTGCCGTCACTACCATTACTACTGCCGTCACTACCATTACTACTGCTGTCACTACCACTACTACTGCTGTCACTACCACTACTACTGCTGTCACTACCACTACTACTGCCGTCAATACCATTACTACTGCCGTCACTACCATTACTACTGCCGTCACTACCATTACTACTGCTGTCACTACCATTACTACTGCCATTACTACTGCCGTCAATACCATTACTACTGCTGTCACTACCATTACTACTGCCATTACTACTGCCGTCACTGCCATTACTACTGCCGTCACTACCCCCATTACTGCTGTCACTCACTACCATTACTACTGCCGTCACTACCCATTACTACTGCCGTCACTACCATTACTAGTGCCGTCACTACCATTACTACTGCCGTCACTACCACTACTACTGCCGTCACCACCCCCACTACTGCCGTCACTACCACTACTACTGCCGTCACCACCACTACTACTGCCGTCACCACCACTACTACTGCCGTCACCACCACTACTACTGCCGTCACCACCACACTACTGCCAGGTCACTACCCCCCACTACTGCCGATCACTACCCCCACTACTGCCGGTCACTGCCACTACTACTGCTGTCACCACCACTACTACTGCTGTCACTACCCCCACTACTGCCGTCACTACCACTACTACTGCCGTCACCACCCCCACTACTGCCGTCACTACCCCCACTGCTGCCGTCACTGCCCCCCCACTACTGCCGTCACTACCCCCACTACTGCCGTCACTACCCCCACTACTGCTGTCACTACCCCCCACTACTGCAGTCACTACCCCCACTACTGCCGATCACTGCCCCCACTGCCGCCACTACCCCCACTACTGCAGGTCACTACCCCCCACTACTGCCGTCACTACCACTACTACTGCCGTCACTGCCACTACTACTGCCATCACCACCACTACTACTGCCAGGTCACTGCCCCCCACTACTGCCGTCACTACCCCCACTACTGCAGATCACTGCCCCCACTACTGCCGGTCACTGCCCCCCACTACTGCCGATCACTGCCACTACTACTGCCGTCACCACCACTACTACTGCCGTCACTGCCACTACTACTGCGTCACTACCACTACTACTGCCATCACCACCACTACTACTGCCGTCACTACCCCCACTACTGCCGTCACTGCCCCCACTACTGCCGTCACTACCCCCACTACTGCCGTCACTACCCCCACTACTGCCGTCACTACCCCCACTGCTGCCAGGTCACTGCCCCCACTGCTGCCGTCACTACCCCCACTACTGCCGTCACTGCCCCCACTACTGCCGTCACTGCCCCCACTACTGCCGTCACTGCCCCCACTACTGCAGTCACTACCCCCACTACTGCCGTCACTACCCCCACTACTGCCGTCACTGCCCCCACTACTGCCGTCACTGCCCCCACTGCTGCAGATCACTGCCCCCACTACTGCTGTCACTACCCCCACTACTACCGTCACTACCCCCACTACTGCTGTCACTACCCCCACTACTGCTGTCACTACCCCCACTACTGCTGTCACTACCCCCACTACTGCCGTCACTACCACTACTACTGCCATCACCACCACTACTACTGCCGTCACTACCCCCACTACTGCCGGTCACTACCACTACTACTGCCGTCACTACCACTACTACTGCCATCACCACCACTACTACTGCCATCACCACCACTACTACTGCCGTCACTACCCCCACTACTGCCGTCACTACCCCACTACTGCTGATCACTACCCCCACTACTGCCGTCACTACCACTACTACTGCCATCACTACCACTACTACTGCCATCACCACCACTACTACTGCCGGTCACTACCCCCACTACTGCCGTCACTACCCCCACTACTGCCATCACTACCCCCACTACTGCCGTCACTACCCCACTACTGCTGTCACTACCCCCACTACTACCGTCACTACCCCACTACTGCTGTCACTACCCCCACTACTGCTGTCACTACCCCCACTACTGCCGTCACTACCACTACTACTGCCATCACCACCACTACTGCTGCCGTCACTACCCCCACTACTGCCGTCACTACCACTACTACTGCTGTCACTACCACTACTACTGCTGTCACTACCACTACTACTGCCGTCAATGCCATTACTACTGCTGTCACTACCACACTACTGCTGGTCACTACCATTACTACTGCCGTCACTACCATTACTAGTGCCGTCACTACCACTACTACTGCCGTCACCACCCCCACTACTGCCGTCACTACCACTACTACTGCCGTCACCACCACTACTACTGCCGTCACCACCACTACTACTGCCGTCACCACCACTACTACTGCCGTCACCACCACTACTACTGCCGTCACTACCCCCACTACTGCCGTCACTACCCCCCACTACTGCCGTCACTACCACTACTACTGCTGTCACCACCACTACTACTGCTGTCACTGCCCCCACTACTGCCGTCACTACCACTACTACTGCCGTCACCACCACTACTACTGCTGTCACTACCCCCACTACTGCCGGTCACTACCCCCACTACTGCCGTCACTACCCCCACTACTGCTGTCACTACCCCCACTACTGCCGTCACTACCCCCACTACTGCCGTCACTACCCCCCACTACTGCCGTCACTACCCCCACTACTGCCGTCACTGCCCCCACTACTGCCGTCACTACCCCCACTACTGCCGTCACTACCCCCACTACTGCCGGGTCACTACCCCCACTACTGCTGTCACTGCCCCCACTACTACCGTCACTACCCCCACTACTGCTGTCACTACCCCCACTACTGCTGTCACTACCCCCACTACTGCCGTCACTGCCACTACTACTGCCATCACCACCCACTACTGCCGTCACTACCCCCACTACTGCCGTCACTACCACTACTACTGCCATCACCACCACTACTACTGCTGTCACTACCCCCACTACTGCCGTCACTACCACTACTACTGCCGTCACCACCACTACTACTGCCATCACTACCCCCACTACTGCCGTCACTACCCCCACTACTGCCGTCACTACCCCCACTACTGCCGTCACTACCCCCCACTACTGCCGTCACTACCCCCACTACTGCCGTCACTACCCCCACTACTGCCGTCACTGCCCCCACTACTGCCATCACTACCCCCACTACTGCCGTCACTACCCCCCACTACTGCCGTCACTACCACTACTACTGCCATCACCACCACTACTACTGCTGTCACTACCATTACTACTGCCGTCACTGCCATTACTACTACTGCCGTCACTACCATTACTACTGCCGTCACTACCATTACTACTGCTGTCACTACCCCACTACTGCCGTCACTACCCCCACTACTGCCGTCACTACCATTACTACTGCCATCACCACCACTACTACTGCTGTCACTACCCCCACTACTGCCGTCACTACCACTACTACTGCCGGTCACTACCACTACTACTGCCGTCACTACCATTACTACTGCTGGTCACTACCATTACTACTGCCGTCACTACCATTACTACTGCGGGTCACTACCATTACTACTGCCGTCACTACCATTACTGCTGCCGTCACTACCACTACTACTGCCGTCACTACCACTACCATCACCACCACTACTACTGCCGTCACTACCCCCACTACTGCCGTCACTACCCCCCACTACTGCCATCACCACCACTACTACTGCTGTATGTGACACCACTACTACTGCTGTATGTGACACCACTACTACTGTGTATGTGACAAATAAATTTGATTTGATTTGATTTGCTGTCACTACCACTACTACTGCCATCACCACCACTACTACTGCCATCACCACCACTACTACTGCTGTCACTACCCCCACTACTGCCGTCACTACCACTACTACTGCTGTCACCACCACTACTACTGCCGTCACTACCCCCACTACTGCCGTCACTACCACTACTACTGCCATCACCATCACTACTACTGCCATCACCACCACTACTACTGCTGTCACTACCACTACTACTGCCATCACCACCACTACTACTGCCATCACCACCACTACTACTGCTGTCACTACCATTACTACTGCCATCACCACCACTACTACTGCCGTCACTACCCCCACTACTGCCGTCACTACCACTACTACTGCCGGTCACTACCGCTACCATCACCACCACTACTACTGCCGTCACTACCCCCACTACTGCCGTCACTACCCCCACTACTGCCGTCACTACCCCCACTACTGCTGTCACTACCCCTACCACAACTATTAATTTACAACAATAAATACTTCAATACTAGTAAGCACACCACATTTACTTCAGTAAATGTCATTCTGTTGAGTAGGTGAAGGGGTTTGTATCATGTAGAGTAGGGAAGGAAGTCATCTTAGTATTTAAACAAAGAATGTTTGTATCTCATAGCTACTTAAATCAGCATAATGCTGAGGTCGACAGATAGAACAAGGTGCCAGATGTGTCCTTAGAGTAGAGCCTTGCCCTTGAATGAGTCCACAGTATTTGTTACTGTGTTGAGTGTGTAATTTTCAGTCAGGAAGATGGGTTATGAAGTGTGCATTGTGTGTGTGATGTTCTGTCATGAGGATGGGTTATGAAGTGTGTATAGTGTAGTGTGTGTGTGATTTATCTGTCATGAGGATGGGTTATGAAGTGTGTGTGTGTGTTATGAAGTGTGTATAGGGTAGTGTGTGTCCTGGCTGGTCTCATCATCTTGCTGTCTGACTGGACAGGAGCTCTCTGACTAGACAGGAGGTGACAGTTCATCACACTCCACCCCCTTCAGACTCTCCTCCCCGATTCTCTCTCATACTTTAAAAATCTTGCCTAGCAAGCAGTCATCGTCATGAATCAAGTTGACAATCTACTGCCAAATCCTCTTTTCAATACTTGTCATATGAAGAGAAACTACACTTAAAATGTATTGGTGCTCATCCTCCATTGGACATAAACATAACACAACAAGTTTATAAAGATAAACATTACACAACAAGTTTATAAAGATAAACATTACACAACAATTTTATAAAGATAAACATTACACAAGTTTATAAAGATAAACATTACACAAGTTTATAAAGATAAACATTACACAAGTTTATAAAGATAAACATTACACAAGTTTATAAAGATAAACATTACACAACAAGTTTATAAAGATAAACATTACACAACAAGTTTATAAAGATAAACATTACACAACAAGTTTATAAAGATAAACATTACACAACAAGTTTATAAAGATAAACATTACACAACAAGTTTATAAAGATAAACATTACACAACAAGTTTATAAAGATAAACATTACACAACAAGTTTATAAAGATAAACATTACACAACAAGTTTATAAAGATAAACATTACACAAGTTTATAAAGATAAACATTACACAAGTTTATAAAGATAAACATTACACAAGTTTATAAAGATAAACATTACACAACAAGTTTATAAAGATAAACATTACACAAGTTTATAAAGATAAACATTACACAACAAGTTTATAAAGATAAACATTACACAAGTTTATAAAGATAAACATTACACAACAAGTTTATAAAGATAAACATTACACAACAAGTTTATAAAGATAAACATTACACAAGTTTATAAAGATAAACATTACACAACAAGTTTATAAAGATAAACATTACACAACAAGTTTATAAAGATAAACATTCACAGAATGGATAAGAGAAAGGTTGAATACATTGGCTGTCAATCAAAGCCGCGTTCTGGAAACTGGAAACTCTGAAAAAAACAGCTCTGACCTGGAAAATACATTTTGAAAGGTCATCCAACTCGGAATTCCCGAAGATCACTGACCTCATGATTTTACCGTGTTTTTTTCCAGTTCCCACTTGGCTTGAAATCACCATAAATCCAGAGAATGCAAGATTTTGATGACAAAATTTGCCTACGAAGGATCGCCGAGCCACCTTTCTGTTCAAGTGAGAACAGAACAACAAAGTCCAAAATGTCTTGTGTGCTGCTGCATAAATGATGTAATATGCCAGGGAGATATGTATACTGTTCTGACTTGGTGGTGCACATGTAGCCTGTAGCCTGTTTCAGAGAACTGGCATCATTGAATATTGTAAGAGCTTTCTTTGTCTGCTTACACGCCCCCTTTATTTATCCTATGGTTCTGACTTGGTGGTGCACATGTAGCCTGTAGCCTGTTTCAGAGAAATGGCATCATTGAATATTGTAAGAGGTTTCATTGTCTGCTTTACACGCCCCCTTTATTTATCCTATGGTTCTGACTTGGTGTACAGGGAGGATACTATATGAACGGCCGATGTTCTGATAGGCTCTTATCTGCTCGTCGTTCCCTTATGCAGTTGTTTGTACATTTTAATTGTCAGCAGAAACCATCTGTTTAAGTAAGTCAGCCATATCAGCTATCTTTTTTAAAAGGTGGCAAATGAGGCTGAATGAACTGTTTCTCTGCAGGACAAGGCTCCGCTGACAGCCAGGTGTAGCAGTGGTAAGGGTTCACTCCATGTTGCTGAAAAAAGGCACTGCTGTTGGGACAGCTTTATGTAGGCCCTAACAGTTTGTGGGCACCGTTTGTCACCGTTATAGTGCAATTAATGTATTGTTTAGTGTTGTGTAGTGGCTTTGCTTTTCCCCACCAAGATTTACACCACTGATATATATCAACAAAACAACTATACATGGAATATAAAACACACAATATAACTATACCTGGAATATAATACACACACAACATAACTATACCTGGAATATAATACACACACAACATAACTCTACCTGGAATATAAAACACACGCAACACAACTATACCTGGAATATAATACACACAACATAACTATACCTGGAATATAATACACACAACATAACTATACCTGGAATATAAAACACACAACATAACTCTACCTGGAATATAAAACACACACAACATAACTATACCTGGAATATAAAACACACAACATAACTATACCTGGAATATAAAACACACACAACATAACTATACCTGGAATATAATACACACACAACATAACTATACCTGGAATATAAAACACACAACATAACTCTACCTGGAATATAATACACACACAACATAACTATACCTGGAATATAAAACACACACAACATAACTATACCTGGAATATAATACACACAACATAACTATACCTGGAATATAAAACACACACAACATAACTATACCTGGAATATAAAACACACAACATAACTCTACCTGGAATATAAAACACACGCAACACAACTATACCTGGAATATAATACACACAACATAACTATACCTGGAATATAATACACACAACATAACTATACCTGGAATATAAAACACACAACATAACTATACCTGGAATATAAAACACACACAACATAACTATACCTGGAATATAATACACACACAACATAACTATACCTGGAATATAAAACACACAACATAACTCTACCTGGAATATAATACACACACAACATAACTATACCTGGAATATAATAATTGACTTCTACCAGTACCCTGCCTGTATATTGTCTCGCTATTCTTATTTTACTTCTGCTCTTTAATTACTTGTTACTTTCATTTCTTAATCTTTTTTGTCTTTTTTTCAACTGTGTTGTTGGTTAGGGGCTCGTAAGTAAGCATTTCACTGTAAGGTCTACTACACCTGTTGTATTCAGCATTTCACTGTAAGGTCTACTACACCTGTTGTATTCAGCATTTCACTGTGAGGTCTACTACACCTGTTGTATTCAGCATTTCACTGTAAGGTCTACTACACCTGTTGTATTCAGCATTTCACTGTGAGGTCTACTACACCTGTTGTATTCAGCATTTCACTGTAAGGTCTACTACACCTGTTGTATTCAGCATTTCACTGTAAGGTCTACTACACCTGTTGTATTCAGCATTTCACTGTGAGGTCTACTACACCTGTTGTATTCAGCATTTCACTGTAAGGTCTACTACACCTGTTGTATTCAGCATTTCACTGTGAGGTCTACTACACCTGATGTATTCGGCGTATGTAACTAATAACATTTGATTTTATGGTAATATTCTCAGGTGAGTCCCGAATTTAGTGTCTCTTTTCTCAATATGGAAACCTCCCAAGTCATGCCTTACAGGCGAGGGGTTTTGGGGCATTTCTGTCCACACCTAGAATACTAAAATTCCAGGTGTAAAATGCGTCTTTTATCCCATGATGTTTGTTTGAAGTTGTAAAAGTACATACCCCCACATTTCACTGCCATACTAGAGTTACCACAAATCATTAAAGCTACATTTTAATTGACGGGTTCCATTTTATACTGGATCCTTTTTAAATTTGTAAAATCTACTCGGCGTGCTTTATCTGTTTAGAGACTTTATGGCCATGTTAAACAGCCCAGATTAGGTAAGTATTAGCGGTGGTTGGATTGTTGCGGTGACCGCCACACCAGCAGTCATGAGTCATGCCCTCAGTATAACATGACATGTGACTCCTTCCTCTTATGTACTCTGGACATGCGTTGGTAGATCCTCGCTAATGACCGTCTGGTCACTAATGGTCTGGTACTCAGGGCCCTATTGTTCCTCTAACCACTCTGACATCAATGCGAATGCGTCTAAAATCACATCCAACACACTTATCATCAAAACAGTATGGTGCTTTTACAACTCACCTCACCGCGATGATTAATTTGAAGAAAGAAGTTCAACAGCAGGTGGAAACTGAGTGTAAAATATGGTAGTTGTGGATGTTGTCTAACCCAATGAAATGGACTGCGCTTTCTAAGGGCATGATTCATTCAAAAGAACCATACACGTAGAATTCATACATTCCTAAATAGAGCTCATATAGAGCTCATACATTACTGAACTCATACATTCCTATATAGAGCTCATAAATTACTATATAGAGCTCATACATTACTATATAGAACTCATACATTACTATATAGAGCTCATACATTACTATATAGAGCTCATATATAACTCATACATTACTATATAGAGCTCATACATTACTATATAGAACTCATACATTACTATATAGAGCTCATACATTACTATATAGAACTCATACATTACTATATAGATCTCATACATTACTATATAGAACTCATACATTCCTATATAGAGCTCATACATTACTATATAGAGCTCATATAGAGCTCATACATTACTATAGAGAGCTGATTCATTCCTATAGAGCTCATACATTCCTATATAGAGCTCATACATGACTATATAGAGCTCATATAGAGCTCATACATTACTATATAGAGCTCATACATTACTATATAACGCTCATACATTACTATATAGAGCTCATGTAGAGCTCATACATTACTATATAGAGCGCATAGATTCCTATGTAGAGCTCATACATTACTATATAGAGCTCATATAGAGCTCATACATTACTATATAGAGCTCATACATTACTATATAGAGCTCATACATTACTATATAGAGCTCATATAGAGCTCATACATTACTATATAGAGCTCATACATTCCTATATAGAACTCATACATTACTATATAGAGCTCATACATTACTATATAGAGCTCATACATTCCTATATAGAGCTCATACATGACTATATAGAGCTCATATAGAGCTCATACATTACTATATAGAGCTCATATATTACTATATAGAGCTCATACAGTACAATATAGAGCTCATACATTACTATACAGAGCTCATACATTACTATATAGAACTCATACATTACTATATAGTGCTCATAAATTACTATATAGAGCTCATACATTACTATATAGAACTCATACATTACTATATAGAGCTCATACATTACTATATAGAGCTCATGCATTACTGAACTCATACATTACTATATAGGACTCATACATTACTATACAGAGCTCATACATGACTATATAGAGCTCATACATTACTGAACTCATACATTGCTATATAGAACTCATACATTACTATATAGAGCTCATACATTACTATATAGAGCTCATACATTGCTATATAGAGCTCATATAGAGCTCATATATTACTATATAGAGCTCATATAGAGCTCATTTACTACTATATAGAGCTCATACATTACTATATAGAGCTTCTACATTACTATATAGAGCTCATACATTGCTATATAGAGCTCATATAGAGCTCATACATTACTATATAGAGCTCATATAGAGATCATAGATTACTATATAGAGCTCATACATTACTATATAGAGCTTATACATTACTATATAGAGCTCATATAGAGCTCATACATTACTATATAGAGCTCATACATTACTATGTAGAGCTCATACATCACTATATAGAGCTCATATAGAGCTCATACATTACTATATAGAGCTCATACATTACTATATAGAGCTCACATAGAGCTCATACATTACTATATAGAGCTCATATAGAGCTCATACATTACTATGTAGAGCTCATATAGAGCTCATACATTACTATATAGAGCTCATATAGAGCTCATACATTACTATATAGAGCTCATACATTACTATATAGAGCTCATACATTACTATATAGAGCTCATACATTACTATATAGAGCTCATATAGAGCTCATACATTACTATATAGAGCTCATACATTCCTATATAGAACTCATACATTACTATATAGAGCTCATACATTACTATATAGAGCTCATACATTCCTATATAGAGCTCATACATGACTATATAGAGCTCATATAGAGCTCATACATTACTATATAGAGCTCATATATTACTATATAGAGCTCATACAGTACAATATAGAGCTCATACATTACTATACAGAGCTCATACATTACTATATAGAACTCATACATTACTATATAGTGCTCATAAATTACTATATAGAGCTCATACATTACTATATAGAACTCATACATTACTATATAGAGCTCATACATTACTATATAGAGCTCATGCATTACTGAACTCATACATTACTATATAGGACTCATACATTACTATACAGAGCTCATACATGACTATATAGAGCTCATACATTACTGAACTCATACATTGCTATATAGAACTCATACATTACTATATAGAGCTCATACATTACTATATAGAGCTCATACATTGCTATATAGAGCTCATATAGAGCTCATATATTACTATATAGAGCTCATATAGAGCTCATACATTACTATATAGAGCTCATATAGAGCTCATTTACTACTATATAGAGCTCATACATTACTATATAGAGCTTCTACATTACTATATAGAGCTCATACATTGCTATATAGAGCTCATATAGAGCTCATACATTACTATATAGAGCTCATATAGAGATCATAGATTACTATATAGAGCTCATACATTACTATATAGAGCTTATACATTACTATATAGAGCTCATATAGAGCTCATACATTACTATATAGAGCTCATACATTACTATGTAGAGCTCATACATTACTATATAGAGCTCATATAGAGCTCATACATTACTATATAGAGCTCATACATTACTATATAGAGCTCACATAGAGCTCATACATTACTATATAGAGCTCATATAGAGCTCATACATTACTATGTAGAGCTCATATAGAGCTCATACATTACTATATAGAGCTCATATAGAGCTCATACATTACTATATAGAGCTCATACATTACTATATAGAGCTCATACATTACTATATAGAGCTCATACATTACTATATAGAACTCATATATTACTATATAGAGCTCATACATTACTATATAGAGCTCATACATTACTATATAGAACTCATACATTACTATATAGAGCTCATACATTACTATATAGAGCTCATATATAACTCATACATTACTATATAGAGCTCATACATTACTATATAGAACTCATACATTACTATATAGATCTCATACATTACTATATAGAACTCATACATTCCTATATAGAGCTCATACATTACTATATAGAGCTCATATAGAGCTCATACATTACTATAGAGAGCTGATTCATTCCTATAGAGCTCATACATTCCTATATAGAGCTCATACATGACTATATAGAGCTCATATAGAGCTCATACATTACTATATAGAGCTCATACATTACTATATAACGCTCATACATTACTATATAGAGCTCATGTAGAGCTCATACATTACTATATAGAGCGCATAGATTCCTATGTAGAGCTCATACATTACTATATAGAGCTCATATAGAGCTCATACATTACTATATAGAGCTCATACATTACTATATAGAGCTCATACATTACTATATAGAGCTCATATAGAGCTCATACATTACTATATAGAGCTCATACATTCCTATATAGAACTCATACATTACTATATAGAGCTCATACATTACTATATAGAGCTCATACATTCCTATATAGAGCTCATACATGACTATATAGAGCTCATATAGAGCTCATACATTACTATATAGAGCTCATATATTACTATATAGAGCTCATACAGTACAATATAGAGCTCATACATTACTATACAGAGCTCATACATTACTATATAGAACTCATACATTACTATATAGTGCTCATAAATTACTATATAGAGCTCATACATTACTATATAGAACTCATACATTACTATATAGAGCTCATACATTACTATATAGAGCTCATGCATTACTGAACTCATACATTACTATATAGGACTCATACATTACTATACAGAGCTCATACATGACTATATAGAGCTCATACATTACTGAACTCATACATTGCTATATAGAACTCATACATTACTATATAGAGCTCATACATTACTATATAGAGCTCATACATTGCTATATAGAGCTCATATAGAGCTCATATATTACTATATAGAGCTCATATAGAGCTCATACATTACTATATAGAGCTCATATAGAGCTCATTTACTACTATATAGAGCTCATACATTACTATATAGAGCTTCTACATTACTATATAGAGCTCATACATTGCTATATAGAGCTCATATAGAGCTCATACATTACTATATAGAGCTCATATAGAGATCATAGATTACTATATAGAGCTCATACATTACTATATAGAGCTTATACATTACTATATAGAGCTCATATAGAGCTCATACATTACTATATAGAGCTCATACATTACTATGTAGAGCTCATACATTACTATATAGAGCTCATATAGAGCTCATACATTACTATATAGAGCTCATACATTACTATATAGAGCTCACATAGAGCTCATACATTACTATATAGAGCTCATATAGAGCTCATACATTACTATGTAGAGCTCATATAGAGCTCATGCATTACTATATAGAGCTCATATAGAGCTCATACATTACTATATAGAGCTCATACATTACTATATAGAGCTCATACATTACTATATAGAGCTCATACATTACTATATAGAACTCATATATTACTATATAGAGCTCATACATTACTATATAGTGCTCATATAGAGCTCATACATTACTATATAGGACTCATACATTGCTATATAGAGCTCATACATTACTATATAGAGCTCATATAGAGCTCATAGATTACTATATAGAGCTCATACATTACCATATAGAGCTCATACATTACTATATAGAGCTCATATAGAGCTCATACATTACTATATAGAGCTCATATATAGCTCATACATTACAATATAGAGCTCATATAGAGCTCATACATGACTATATAGAGCTCATATAGAGCTCATACATTACTATATAGAGCTCATATAGAGCTCATACATTACTATATAGAGTCCATACATTATGATATGGAGCTCATACATTACTATATAGAGCTCAAATAGAGCTCATACATTACTATATAGAGCTCATACATTACTATACAGAGCTCATACATTACTATATAGAACTCATACATTACTATATAGTGCTCATACATTACTATATAGAGCTCATACATTACTATATAGAACTCATACATTACTATATAGAGCTCATACATTACTATATAGAGCTCATGCATTACTGAACTCATACATTACTATATAGGACTCATACATTACTATACAGAGCTCATACATGACTATATAGAGCTCATACATTACTGAACTCATACATTGCTATATAGAACTCATACATTACTATATAGAGCTCATACATTACTATATAGAGCTCATACATTGCTATATAGAGCTCATATAGAGCTCATATATTACTATATAGAGCTCATATAGAGCTCATACATTACTATATAGAGGTCATACACTACTATATAGAGCCCATACATTACTATATAGAGCTCCTACATTACTATATAGAGCTCATACATTGCTATATAGAGCTCATATAGAGCTCATACATTACTATATAGAGCTCATATAGAGATCATAGATTACTATATAGAGCTCATACATTACTATATAGAGCTTATACATTACTATATAGAGCTCATATAGAGCTCATACATTACTATATAGAGCTCATACATTACTATGTAGAGCTCATACATTACTATATAGAGCTCATACAGAGCTCATACATTACTATATAGAGCTCATATAGAGCTCATACATTACTATGTAGGGCTCATATAGAGCTCATACATTACTATATAGAGCTCATATAGAGCTCATACATTACTATATAGAGCTCATACATTACTATATAGAGCTCATACATTACTATATAGAGCTCATACATTACTATATAGAACTCATATATTACTATATAGACCTCATACATTACTATATAGTGCTCATATAGAGCTCATACATTACTATATAGGACTCATACATTGCTATATAGAGCTCATACATTACTATATAGAGCTCATATAGAGCTCACAGATTACTATATAGAGCTCATACATTACCATATAGAGCTCATACATTACTATATAGAGCTCATATAGAGCTCATACATTACTATATAGAGCTCATATATAGCTCATACATTACAATATAGAGCTCATATAGAGCTCATACATTACTATATAGAGCTCATACATTACTATATAGAGTCCATACATTATTATATAGAGCTCATACATTACTATATAGAGCTCATATAGAGCTCATACATTACTATATAGAGCTCGTACATTACTATATAGTGCTCATATAGAGCTCATACATTACTATATAGGATTCATACATTGCTATGTAGAGCTCATACATTACTATATAGAGCTCATATAGAGCTCATATAGAGCTCATACATTACTATATAGAGCTCATACATTACTATATAGAGCTCATACATTACTGAACTCATACATTCCCATATAGAGCTCATACATTACTATATAGAGCTCATATAGAGCTCATAAATTACTATATAGAGCTCATACATTACTATATAAAGCTCATACATTACTATATAGAGATATTGTAGAGCTCAATCATTATTATATAGACCTCATACATTCCTATATAGAGCTCATACATTACTATATAGAGCTCATATAGAGCTCATACATTACTATATAGAGCTCATATAGAGCTCATACTTTACTATATAGAGCTCATACATTCCTATATAGAGCTCATACATTCCTATATAGAGCTCATACATTCCTATATAGAGCTCATACATTAGTATATAGCGCTCATATAGAGCTCATACATTACTATATAGAGCTCATACATTACTATACAGAGCTCATACATTATTATATAGAGCTCATACATTACTATATAGAGCTCATATAGAGCTCATACATGACTATATAGAGCTCATATAGAGCTCATACATTACTATATAGAGCTCATACATTACTATATAGTGCTCTTACATTATTATATGGAGCTCATACATTACTATATAGAGCTCGTATATTACTATATAGAGCTCATATAGAGCTCATACATTACTATACAGAGCTCATATAGAGCTCATACATTACTATATAGAGCTCATATAGAGCTCATACATAACTATATAGAGCTCATACAGAGCTCATACATTACTATATAGAGCTCATATAGAGCTCATGCATTACTATATAGAGCTCATATAGAGCTCATACATTACTATATAGAGCTCATATAGAGCTCATATATTACTATATAGAGCTCATACATTACTATATAGAGCTCATATAGAGCTCATACATTACTATGTAGAGCTCATACATTACTATATGGAGCTCATATAGAGCTCATACATTACTATATACAGCTCATATAGAGCTCATACATTACTATATAGAGCTCATACATTACTATATACAGCTCATATAGAGCTCATACATTACTATATAGAGCTCATACATTACTATATAGAGTTAATACATTACTATATAGATCTCATACATTACTATATAGAACTCATATAGAGCTCATACATTACTATATAGGCCTCATACATTACTATATAGAGCTCATACATTACTATATAGAGCTCATACATTACTATGTAGAGCTCATACATTACTATATAGAGCTCATAAATTACTATGTAGAGCTCATATAGAGCTCATGTATTACTATATAGAGCTCATACATTACTATATAGAGCTCATACGTTACTATGTAGAGCTCATATAGAGCTCATACATTACTATATAGAGCTCAAATAGAACTCATACATTACTATATTGAATTCATATAGAGCTCATACATTACTGAATTCATACATTACTAT
>NC_056436.1:1979884-1992831 GCF_018296145.1 Oncorhynchus tshawytscha | reverse complement strand
TTTTTCACATACATTTTATTTTTATTTTCCATCAACTCATCTTCAAAACAGTCTCCTGCAACCCGCCTCACCAATTTATATTTATAAAAAAGTATTATTTACCTCAAATCTGTAATCCTCCAAGAAGCTAGCCAGAAACTCCAAGAAGCTAGCCTGAAACTAGCCAGAAGCTAATCCAGAAGCTAATCAGAAGCTAGTTCAGAAGCTAGTTAGCTTCTTTACTGGCAGATCGTTAGTATTCAGCTAACCACGGTTTGTGGTCATCAGCTATCCTTTAGCTCGAAAATCTATCGCCAGTTCTGTACGGCGCAGCGCGGCTCGGAACGGAACATACCGGACCAATTTTTCTCTCCATGTCCCTGGATTTCGACTGCTCTCTGGACATTCATACCCGGATCTCACAGCTAGCTAGCTGCTATCCGTGTGACTATCTGCCTTCGTCGATTCCGGAGCAAACATCAATTATTCCGGAGCTAGCCAGCTCCGTCAATCACTCCTGAGTTCCATCAATCACTCCTGGGCTGCAGTCACCTATCCGGACCCGTTTTATTGCCTACGCGGAGCCCCACCGGGCCTTCACAACTGGACTGCCGACGTTATCTACCCGAAGGAGATCCGGCTGGCTCCTCCGTCGCAACGTTACCTGAACGCCCATCTGCGGCCTGCTAACCGTTAGCTGTCTTACCGGCTGCTATCTGAATAGACAATCGGACAATTTATTTATTTTTATTATTATTATGTTTTCTTCTTGGGCCTCTATAACTATATCTATTGTTTTTATTTTTGTTGTTGTTGTGTGATTTGGATTAATCCCCTCTACCACACGGAACCCCACTAATCTACTGACGGAACGCAAGAGGTGGCTATAACAACAGACCTCCATCCTATGCTAGCTTGCTACCGATGGCCTGGCTAGCTGTCTAAATCGCTGTGACCCCCAACCAACCTCTCCACTCACTGGACCCTTTTGATCACTTGACTAAGCATGCCTCTCCTTAATGTCAATATGTCTTGTCCATTGCTGTTCTGGTTAGTGTTTATTGGCTTATTTCACTATAGAGTCTCTAGTCCTGCTCACTATACCTTATCCAACCTATTAGTTCCACCACCCACACATGCAATGACATCTCCTGGTTTCAATGATGTTTCTAGAGACAATATCTCTCTCTTCATCACTCAATACCTAGGTTTACCTCCACTGTATTCACATACTACCATACCTTTGTCTGTACATTATACCTTGATGCTATTTTACCGCCCCCAGAAACCTCCTTTTACTCTATGTTCCAGACGTTCTTGACGACCAATTCTCATAGCTTTTAGCCGTACCCTTATTCTACTCCTCCTATCTTCCTCTGGCGATGTAGAGGTGAATCCAGGCCCTGCAGTGCCTAGCTCCACTCTTATTCCCCAGGCGCTCTCTTTTGACGACTTCTGTAACCGTAATAGCCTTGGTTTCATGCATGTTAACAGTAGAAGCCTCCTCCCTAAGTTTGTTCTATTCACTGCTTTAGCACACTCTGCCAACCCGGATGTTCTAGCTGTGTCTGAATCCTGGCTTAGGAAGACCACCAAAAATTCAGAAATTTTAATTCCAAACATTTTCAGACAAGATAGAACTGCCAAAGGGGGCGGTGTTGCAATCTACTGCAAAGATAGCCTGCAGAGTTCTGTCCTACTATCCAGGTCTGTACCCAAACAATTTGAACTTCTACTTTAAAAAATCCACCTCTCTAAAAACAAGTCTCTCACCGTTGCCGCCTGCTATAGACCACCCTCTGCCCCCAGCTGTGCTCTGGACACCATATGTGAACTGATTGCCCCCCATCTATCTTCAGAGTTTGTGCTGCTAGGTGACCTAAACTGGAACATGCTTAACACCCCAGCCATCCTACAATCTAAACTTGATGCCCTCAATCTCACACAAATTATCAATGAACCTACCAGGTACCTCCCCAAAGCCTTAAACACAGGCACCCTCATAGATATCATCCTAACCAACTTCCCCTCTAAATACACCTCTGCTGTCTTCAACCAAGATCTCAGCGATCACTGCCTCATTGCCTGCATCTGTAATGGGTCAGCGGTCAAACGACCTCCATTCATCACTGTAAAACGCTCCCTGAAACACTTCTGCGAGCAGGCCTTTCTAATCGACCTGGCCGGGGTATCCTGGAAGGATATTGATCTCATCCCGTCAGTAGAGGATGCCTGGATATTTTTAAAAATGCCTTCCTAACCATCTTAAATAAACATGCCCCATTCAAGAAATTTAGAACCAGGAACAGATATAGCCCTTGGTTCTCCCCAGACCTGACTGCCCTTAACCAACACAAAAACATCCTATGGCGTTCTACATTAGCATCGAACAACCCCCGTGATATGCAGCTGTTCAGGGAAGCTAGAAACCATTATACACAGGCAGTTAGAAAAGCCAAGGCTAGCTTTTTCAAGCAGAAATTTGCTTCCTGCAACACTAACTCAAAAAAGTTCTGGGACACTGTAAAGTCCATGGAGAATAAGAACACCTCCTCCCAGCTGCCCACTGCACTGAAGATAGGAAACACTGTCACCACTGATAAATCCACCACAATTGAGAATTTCAATAAGCATTTTTCTACGGCTGGCCTTGCTTTCCACCTGGCTACTCCTACCCCGGTCAACAGCACTGCACCCCCAACAACAACTCGCCCAAGCCTTCCCCATTTCTCCTTCTCCCAAATCCATTCAGATGATGTTCTGAAAGAGCTGCAAAATCTGGACCCCTACAAATCAGCCGGGCTAGACAATCTGGACCCTTTCTTTCTAAAATTATCTGCCGAAATTGTTGCCACCCCTATTACTGGCCTGTTCAACCTCTCTTTCGTGTCGTCTGAGATTCCCAAAGATTGGAAAGCAGCTGCGGTTATCCCCCTCTTCAAAGGGGGGGACACTCTTGACCCAAACTGCTACAGACCTATATCTATCCTACCGTGCCTTTCTAAGGTCTTCGAAAGCCAAGTCAACAAACAGATTACCGACCATTTCGAATCTCACCATACCTTCTCTGCTATGCAATCTGGTTTCAGAGCTGGTCATGGGTGCACCTCAGCCACGCTCAAGGTCCTAAACGATATCTTAACCGCCATGGATAAGAAACATTACTGTGCAGCCGTATTCATTGATCTGGCCAAGGCTTTCGACTCTGTCAATCACCACATCCTCATCGGCAGACTCGACAGCCTTGGTTTCTCAAATGATTGCCTCGCCTGGTTCACCAACTACTTCTCTGATAGAGTTCAGTGTGTCAAATCGGAGGGTCTGCTGTCCGGACCTCTGGCAGTCTCTATGGGGGTGCCACAGGGTTCAATTCTTGGACCGACTCTCTTCTCTGTATACATCAATGAGGTTGCTCTTGCTGCTGGTGAGTCTCTGATCCATCTCTACGCAGACGACACCATTCTGTATACTTCCGGCCCTTCTTTGGACACTGTGTTAACAACCCTCCAGGCAAGCTTCAATGCCATACAACTCTCCTTCCATGGCCTCCAATTGCTCTTAAATACAAGTAAAACTAAATGCATGCTCTTCAACCGATCGCTACCTGCACCTACCCGCCTGTCCAACATCACTACTCTGGACGGCTCTGACTTAGAATACGTGGACAACTACAAATACTTAGGTGTCTGGTTAGACTGTAAACTCTCCTTCCAGACCCATATCAAACATCTCCAATCCAAAGTTAAATCTAGAATTGGCTTCCTATTTCACAACAAAGCATCCTTCACTCATGCTGCCAAACATACCCTTGTAAAACTGACCATCCTACCAATCCTCGACTTTGGCGATGTCATTTACAAAATAGCCTCCAATACCCTACTCAACAAATTGGATGCAGTCTATCACAGTGCAATCCGTTTTGTCACCAAAGCCCCATATACTACCCACCATTGCGACCTGTACGCTCTCGTTGGCTGGCCCTCGCTTCATACTCGTCGCCAAACCCACTGGCTCCATGTCATCTACAGACCCTGCTAGGTAAAGTCCCCCCTTATCTCAGCTCGCTGGTCACCATAGCATCTCCCACCTGTAGCACACGCTCCAGCAGGTATATCTCTCTAGTCACCCCCAAAACCAATTCTTTCTTTGGCCGCCTCTCCTTCCAGTTCTCTGCTGCCAATGACTGGAACGAACTTTTTTTATTTTTTTATTTATTTTTATTTCACCTTTATTTAACCAGGTAGGCCAGTTGAGAACAAGTTCTCATTTGCAACTGCGACCTGGCCAAGATAAAGCATAGCAGTGTGAGCAGACAACACAGAGTTACACATGGAATAAACAATTAACAAGTCAATAACACAGTAGAAAACAAAGGGGGAGTCTATATACAATGTGTGCAAAAGGCATGAGGAGGTAGGCGAATAATTACAATTTTGCAGATTAACACTGGAGTGATAAATGATCAGATGGTCATGTACAGGTAGAGATATTGGTGTGCAAAAGAGCAAGTAAATAAATAAAAACAGTATGGGGATGAGGTAGGTGAAAATGGGTGGGCTATTTACCAATAGACTATGTACAGCAGCAGCGATCGGTTAGCTGCTCAGATAGCTGATGTTTGAAGTTGGTGAGGGAGATAAAAGTCTCCAACTTCAGCGATTTTTGCAATTCGTTCCAGTCACAGGCAGCAGAGTACTGGAACGAAAGGCGGCCAAATGAGGTGTTGGCTTTAGGGATGATCAGTGAGATACACCTGCTGGAGCGCGTGCTACGGATGGGTGTTGCCATCGTGACCAGTGAACTGAGATAAGGCGGAGCTTTACCTAGCATGGACTTGTAGATGACCTGGAGCCAGTGGGTCTGGCGACGAATATGTAACGAGGGCCAGCCGACCAGAGCATACAGGTCGCAGTGGTGGGTGGTATAAGGTGCTTTAGTGACAAAACGGATGGCACTGTGATAGACTGCATCCAGTTTGCTGAGTAGAGTGTTGGAAGCCATTTTGTAGATGACATCGCCGAAGTCGAGGATCGGAAGGATAGTCAGTTTTACTAGGGTAAGCTTGGCGGCGTGAGTGAAGGAGGCTTTGTTGCGGAATAGAAAGCCGACTCTTGATTTGATTTTCGATTGGAGATGTTTGATATGAGTCTGGAAGGAGAGTTTGCAGTCTAGCCAGCCAACTACAAAAATCTCTGAAACTGGAAACACTTATCTCCCTCACTAGCTTTAAGCACCAACTGTCAGAGCAGCTCACAGATTACTGCACCTGTACATAGCCCACCTATAATTTAGCCCAAACAACTACCTCTTTCCTAACTGTATTTAATTTTTATTTATTTATTTAGCTCCTTTGCACCCCATTATTTTTATTTCTACTTTGCACATTCTTCCATTGCAAAACTACCATTCCAGTGTTTTACTTGCTATATTGTATTTACTTTGCCACCATGGCCTTTTTTGCCTTTACCTCCCTTCTCACCTCATTTGCTCACATTGTATAAGACTTGTTTATACTGTATTATTGACTGTATGTTTGTTTTACTCCATGTGTAACTCTGTGTCGTTGTATCTGTCGAACTGCTTTGCTTTATCTTGGCCAGGTCGCAATTGTAAATGAGAACTTGTTCTCAACTTGCCTACCTGGTTAAATAAAGGTCAAATAAATAAATAAAAATATAGCGCTCATACATTACTATATAGAGCTCATATAGAACTCATACATTACTATATAGAGCTCATATAGAGCTCATACATTACTGAACTCATACATTACTATATAGAGCTCATACATTACTATATAGAGCTCATACATTACTATGTAGAGCTCATACATTACTATGTAGAGCTCATACATTACTATATAGAGCTCATACATTACTATATAGAGCTCATATAGAACTCATACATTACTATATAGAGCTCATACATTACTATATAGAGCTCATACATTACTATATAGAGCTCATACATTACTATATAGAGCTCATATAGAACTCATACATTACTATATAGAGCTCATACATTACTATATAGAGCTCATATAGAACTCATACATTACTATATAGAGCTCATACTTTATATAGAGCTCATACATTACTGAACTCATACATTACTATATAGAGCTCATACATTACTATATAGAGCTCATACATGCCCTAACCTGAATATT
This sequence comes from Oncorhynchus tshawytscha, assembly GCF_018296145.1. Taxonomy (NCBI): domain Eukaryota; kingdom Metazoa; phylum Chordata; class Actinopteri; order Salmoniformes; family Salmonidae; genus Oncorhynchus; species Oncorhynchus tshawytscha. The sequence goes on along the minus strand of NC_056436.1, from coordinate 1,986,683 downwards.
GATTGTGCTGTTTTTATGCATGATACACTCCTAGCTTTCAACCCATTAGTCTGGGGGGGAACGTAAAGGTCTAGGTGATGCTGTTGGTTCATTGATTGTGCAGGGTGGCTTTTTCTATTTTACCTTTATTTAACTAGGCAAGTCAGTTAAGAACAAATTCTTATTTTCAATGACGGCCTAGGAACAGTGGGTTAACTGCCTGTTCAGGGGCAGAACGACAGATTTGTACCTTGTCAGCTCGGGGGATTTGAACTTCCAACCTTTCGTTCACTAGTCCGTTTACTAGCTCTAACCACTAGGCTACCCTGCTGCCCTTACAGTTAGCCTACTATTATAGTGAATGTGATTTGGAATAGCCTAGTAATGGGGCATTTGATATATTTTCTTAATAAATAGGCTAACATGTTACCTTTAGCTGCAGGTTATCTCTCATCAGCCTGTGTTTCCATCTCCTCTCTCCCTCTCCTTCATTCCTTTATCGAGCGAGCAAAGAGAGGGGCTGTCAATATGTTTTGTTGTGAAAACATGTTTACCATCGATGTTCCCAAAACAGATTTAACTTGGTTTCCCAAATTGAGCACTTGGGTAGCTGCAGGAACCGGGTTGGAGAGCCCACGACATACAGAGTACTGGGTACCTGCAGGAACCGGGTTGGAGAACCCACGACATACAGAGTACTGGGTACCTGCAGGAACCGGGTTGGAGAGCCCACGACATACAGAGTACTGGGTACCTGCAGGAACCGGGTTAGAGAGCCCACGACATACAGAGTACTGGGTACCTGCAGGAACCGGGTTGAGAGCCCACGACATACAGAGTACTGGGTACCTGCAGGAACCGGGTTGGAGAGCCCACGACATACAGAGTACTGGGTACCTGCAGGAACCGGGTTGGAGAGCCCACGACATACAGAGTACTGGGTACCTGCAGGAACCGGGTTGGAGAGCCCACGACATACAGAGTCCTGGGTACCTGCAGGAACCGGGTTGGAGAGCCCACGACATACAGAGTACTGGGTACCTGCAGGAACCGGGTTGGAGAACCCACGACATACAGAGTACTGGGTACCTGCAGGAACCGGGTTGGAGAACCCACGACATACAGAGTACTGGGTACCTGCAGGAACCGGGTTGGAGAACCCACGACATACAGAGTACTGGGTATCTGCAGGAACCGGGTTGGAGAGCCCATGACATACAGAGTACTGGGTACCTGCAGGAACCGGGTTGGAGAGCCCACGACATACAGAGTACTGGGTACCTGCAGGAACCGGGTTGGAGAGCCCACGACATACAGAGTACTGGGTACCTGCAGGAACCGGGTTGGAGAGCCCACGACATACAGAGTACTGGGTACCTGCAGGAACCGGGTTGGAGAGCCCACGACATACAGAGTACTGGGTACCTGCAGGAACCGGGTTGGAGAGCCCCCACGACATACAGAGTACTGGGTACCTGCAGGAACCGGGTTGGAGAGCCCACGACATACAGAGTACTGGGTACCTGCAGGAACCGGGTTGGAGAGCCCACGACATACAGAGTACTGGGTACCTGCAGGAACCGGGTTGGAGAGCCCACGACATACAGAGTACTGGGTACCTGCAGGAACCGGGTTGGAGAGCCCACGACATACAGAGTTTCGGTGGGGAATCACCTGTCGTGCAGCGAGAGGCTGTACGCTCCTCAAACAGTGGTTGATGTGTGGAGTGAAATGTGTTCTTATAAGCCCAGACATTTCTATATGTAATCCTGTGTGAAAGCAGTGTTTTGATGGCTGCTGCTAAAAAGAGGAGGATCCCAGCTGCTACTATATTTACTTCTCAGCTGCTTATACTGTACTTACACTCAGCTACAAACTGGAGCAGCCTATGAAGAACTAACCGGTGTATAATTACTATATTCGAGTGCATATGGAAGACTTGTATTTTTCCCCCACTGCCCCAGTTCCTGACTATTTGATAATGGAGCATTCTAAACTAAACTAATTTTACATATTAGTAAAGACCAGATTAAACTGAGAATAGTCTGATGGGTGAAAATTTGATGACTTGATGAGAGAACAGTGTGTGCAGCCTGAGGCAAGGAACAGAGGGCAAGCTTTTTTTGAGACTTTCTCAAATCATCATGCCAATACCCATATATGTATTGATTTCTGAGACATTCTATGGTTTGTATCATTCATAACTAAAGTTTCCAAATAACTCTAAATCTAGCATATAGGACCTGTTTCAAATGATCACGTTTAACGCTCAACATAGCCACTTCACATGAGCACTCTCTCCGGAATGGGAAAAATATTCTTTCTATTTTTTTCAGCTAAGTTAAATTATATTCTGATTACTATAAACTCATATTTTGTTCTTCTGAAGTACATTTACTTCATACCATGTTAATTTAGACCTGTATAAAATAAATAATATATTTTTGTGATAGTGTATATTAAATGTATTTATTAGAATTTTATTTGATTTATATTCCGACAGTTTGTATACATGGAGGCCTGGATATGTTAATATTGTTTATGTAATTAATGGTCAATTATCTGCTCCAATGAGATAAACAGCACATTTACTCAGTTCTATACATTACTATAGTCTTCAGCATTCTCGAAACGTAACCACCTCGAGGATACAGTGCCTTCAGAAAGTATTCATACCCCTTGACTTATTCCATATTTTGTTGTGTTACACCCTGATCTGTTTCCCCTGTCCTTGTGATTGTCTCCGCCCTCCTCCAGGTGTCACCCATCTTCCCTATTACCCCTAGTGTATTTATACCTGTGTTCTCTGTTTGTCTGTTGCCAGTTCGTCTTGTCGTGCCAAGTCAACCAGCGTTTTTCCAAGCTCCTGTTTTTCCCAGTCTCTCTTTTCTAGTCCTCCCGGTTCTGACCGTTTGCCTGCCCTGACACTGAGCCCGCCTGACCATTCTGTCTGCCCCTGACACTGAGCCCGCCTGACCATTCTGTCTGCACCTGACACTGAGCCCGCCTGCCTGACCATTCTGTCTGCCCCTGACACTGAGCCCGCCTGCCTGACCATTCTGTCTGCCCCTGACACTGAGCCCACCTGCCTGACCATTCTGTCTGCCCCTGACACTGAGCCCGCCTGCCTGACCATTCTGTCTGCCCCTGATCTCAAGCCTGCCTGCCGCCCTGTACCGTTTGGACTCTGACCTGGATATCAACTCTTGCCTGTCCTTCGTTGTTCAATAAATATCAGAGACTCAAAGCATCTGGGTCTTGTCGTTATACACCCTGAATTCCAAAAGGATTCAAAAATTTTTTCCACCCATCTAAACTCCATAATGACAAAGTGAAAACATGTTTTAAGAAATGTTGGCAAATGTATTGAAAATTTAATACAGATATCTCATGTACATAATTATTCACATGCCCCGAGTCAATACTTTGTAGAAGCTCTCTTGGCAGCAATTACAGCTGTGAGTCTTTCTGGGTAAGTCTCTAAGAGCTTTGCACACCTGGATTGTGCAACATTTGCCGATTATTTTATTCAAAATTCTTCATTTTTTATGTCAAATTGGTTGTTGATAATTTCTAAACATCCATTTCAAGTAGATTTAAGTCCAAAATATAACTCAGCCACTCAGGAACATTTACTGTCTTCTTGGTTAGCAACTCCAGTGTAGATTTGACCTTGTGTTTAAGGTTAATGTCCTGCTGAAAGGTGAATTCATCTCCCAGTGTCTGGTGGAAAGCAGATTGAACCAGGTTTTCCTCTAGGTTTTGCCTGTGCTTAGCTCTATTGATGCAGCCACCATCATGCTTGAAAATATGAAGAGTCATTATCAATGAAGTGTTGTTGGATTTGCACCAAACATACCGCGTTGTATTCAGGACATAATGTTAACTTCTTTGCCACATTTTATGAAGTTTTACTTTAGTGCCTTGTTGCAAAAAGGATGCATGTTCTGGAATACTTTTATTCTGTACAGGCTTTCTTCTTTCCACTCTGTCATTTAGGTTAGTATTGTGGAGTAACTACAATGTTGTTGATCCATCCTCAGTTTTTTCCTATCACAGCCTTTAACTCAAACTGTTTTAAAGTAACTATTGGTCTCATGGTGAAATCCCAGAGCGGTTTCCTTCCTCTCCGGCAACTGAGTTAGGAAGGACGCCTGTATCTTTGTAGTGACTGGGTGTATTGATGCATCATTCAAAGTGTAATTAATAACTTCACCATGCTCAAAGGGAAATTCAATGGCTGCTTTTAAAACGTTTACCCATCTACCAATAGCTGCCCTTCTTTGTGAGGGATTGGACAACCTCCCTGGTCTTTGTGGTTGAATCTGTGTTTGGAATTCACTGCTGGACTGAGGGACCTTACTGATAATTGTATGTGTGGGGTACAGAGATGAGGGACCTTATGTGTGGGGGTACAGAGATGAGGGACCTTACAGATAATTGTATGTGTGGGGGTACAGAGATGAGGGACCGTACAGATAATTGTATGTGTGGGGAACAGAGATGAGGGACCTGACAGATAATTGTATGTGTTGGTACAGAGATGAGGGACCTGACAGATAATTGTATGTGTTGGTACAGAGATGAGGGACCTGACAGATAATTGTATGTGTTGGTACAGAGATGAGGGACCTGACAGATAATTGTATGTGTTGGTACAGAGATGAGGGACCTGACAGATAATTGTATGTGTGGGGTACAGAGATGAGGGACCTGACAGATAATTGTATGTGTTGGTACAGAGATGAGGGACCTGACAGATAATTGTATGTGTTGGTACAGAGATGAGGGACCTTACAGATAATTGTATGTGTGGGGTAGAGAGATGAGGGACCGTACAGATAATTGTATGTATGGGGGGAACAGAGATGAGGGAACAGAGATGATGGGACCTTACAGATAATTGTATGTGTGGGGAACAGAGATGAGGGACCTTACAGATAATTGTATGTGTGGGGAACAGAGATGAGGGACCTTACAGATAATTGTATGTGTGGGGGTACAGAGATGAGATGGTTATGAATGAGGCGTATATAATAACGTAATAACGTATCTTATGCAGGCAATTGGACAATGGTCTCTGAACTCATGAGCAAATATTCCATTGGCTGTAAACTCATGAGCAAATATCCCATTGGCTGTAAACTCATGAGCAAATATCCCATTGGCTGTAAACTCATGAGCAAATATTCCATTGGCTGTAAACTCATGAGTAAATATCCCATTGGCTGTAAACTCATGAGTAAATATCCCATTGGCTGTAAACTCATGAACAAATATCCAAATGGCTGTAAACTAATGAGCAAATATTCCATTGGCTGTAAACTCATGTATCACGAGATACTAGGAGTGGTGGGTTGGAATCAGGCGCAGAGAGCAGGGTTCAGTACATCGTGATTTATTCTCTGGGAAAAAAAAAGGTCAAGCCTACATATAGGGCGACAACGACTGCCGAGCACCGCCCGAACAGGCAGGGGATCCAACTTCGGCGGAAGTCGTGACATCATGAGCAAATATCCCAATGGCTGTAAACTAATGAGGAGCATGTTATAATACGATCTAAGAGAGTAGATCTTTCAGGGTGTTTAAAGTTGGTTTAGTTATCAGCTGAGTTCGATTTACCACTGTACTAATATATTCCAGCCTATCAGAGATGGGCGTCAACCAATCCACTGGTTAAATGTCATATTATATAGAATATGACTGTGACAGAGCCTGGGGAGAGGCCACTGCCATGGACCAGAGCTAAGTGGGTCTCAGGGTACAGAGGCAGAGTAAATGCTTCAAACGTAGGTTTTATCTCATAATTGACCAACATAAATGTTTTACAAATAAGAAACAAAGTATAACTTCAAATAACGTCAAAGGTTATCTTTAAACTGAGTATTTCAGGCCCAACCAGTCTGCTGCCATCCCCAGTCCTCTCCCTCGACTGGGAGCAGCAGCAGCCTAATCAACTGTTGGGGCTGATTGCCCAGCCAATCACACACTTGACTGATTATTACCCTCAGCTGGGCTCCATTAGCCTTCCAACAGAGAAGGTGCCGGAAGGGCTATGGAATGGGGCTTGCCTCCTCTAGCACCACAATGACATTTAATCGATTACAAATTACATGACCCTTCCCTGGACTAAATTAATAAAGTACTAAACTCTCCCACTGACTGAAATTGAAAAAGCCCTTACATGACCCCCCCCCTCCCTCATTTACATGACCCTCCCCCTCCCTCATTTATATGACCCTCCCCCTCCCTCATTTACATGACCCCCCTCCCTAATTTACATGACCCTCCCCCTCCCTCATTTACATGATCCTCCCCCTCCCTCATTTACATGACCCTCCCCCTCCCATATTTACATGACTCTCCCCCTCCCTTATTTACATGACCCTCCCCCTCCCTCATTTACATGACCCCCCTCCCATATTTACATGACCCTCCCCCTCCCTCATTTACATGACCCTCCCCCTCCCATATTTACATGACCCTGACCCCCCCTCCCATATTTACATGACCCTTCCCCTCCCATATTTACATGACCCTCCCCCTCCCGCATTTACATGACCCTCCCCCTGCATTTACATGACCCTCCCCTCCCGCATTTACATGACCCTCCCCCTCCTGCATTTACATGACCCTCCCCCTCCTGCATTTACATGACCCTCCCTCATTTAAAATTTTTTTTATTTTTTTATTTCACCTTTATTTAACCAGGTAGGCAAGTTGAGAACAAGTTCTCATTTACAATTGCGACCTGGCCAAGATACATGACCCTCCCTCATTTACATGACCCTCCCTCATTTACATGACCCTCCGCCATTTA
>NC_056436.1:1969884-1977384 GCF_018296145.1 Oncorhynchus tshawytscha | reverse complement strand
TCATGGAGGAGATTACTGAGTAGTTTGGTTCATCAGACTGACCCCCAGTCTTCATGAAGGAGATTACTGAGTAGTTTGGTTCATCATGCTGACCTCCAGTCTTCATGGAGGAGATTACTGAGTAGTTTGGTTCATCAGGCTGACCTCCAGTCTTCATGGAGGAGATTACTGAGTAGTTTGGTTCATCAGGCTGACCCCCAGTCTTCATGGTGGAGATTACTGAGTTGTTTGGTTCATCAGTCTGACCTCCAGTCTTCATGGAGGAGATTACTGAGTAGTTTGGTTCATCAGGCTGACCCCCAGTCTTCATGGTTCATCACGCTGACCCCCAGTCTTCATGGATCATCAGGCTGACCTCCAGTCTTCATGGAGGAGATTACTGAGTAGTTTGGTTCATCAGGCTGACCCCCAGTCTTCATGGTGGAGATTACTGAGTTGTTTGGTTCATCAGTCTGACCTCCAGTCTTCATGGAGGAGATTACTGAGTAGTTTGGTTCATCAGTCTGACCTCCAGTCTTCATGGTTCATCAGGCTGACCCACAGTCTTCATGGATCATCAGGCTGACCTCCAGTCTTCATGGAGGAGATTACTGAGTAGTTTGGTTCATCAGGCTGACCCCCAGTCTTCATGGAGGAGATTACTGAGTTGTTTGGTTCATCAGTCCGACCTCCAGTCTTCATGGATGAGATTACTGAGTTGTTTGGTTCATCAGGCTGACCTCCAGTCTTCATGGAGGAGATTACTGAGTACTTTGGTTCATCAGGCTTACCTCCAGTCTTCATGGAGGAGATTACTGAGTAGTTTGGTTCATCAGACTGACCCCCAGTCTTCATGAAGGAGATTACTGAGTAGTTTGGTTCATCATGCTGACCTCCAGTCTTCATGGAGGAGATTACTGAGTAGTTTGGTTCATCAGACTGACCTCCAGTCTTCATGAAGGAGATTACTGAGTAGTTTGGTTCATCATGCTGACCTCCAGTCTTCATGGAGGAGATTACTGAGTAGTTTGGTTCATCAGGCTGAACTCCAGTCTTCATGGAGGAGATTACTGAGTAGTTTGGTTCATCAGGCTGACCCCCAGTCTTCATGGTGGAGATTACTGAGTTGTTTGGTTCATCGGTCTGACCTCCAGTCTTCATGGAGGAGATTACTGAGTAGTTTGGATCATCAGACTGACCCCCAGTCTTCATGGAGATTACTGAGTAGTTTGGTTCATCAGGCTGACCCCCAGTCTTCATGGAGATTACTGAGTAGTTTGGTTCATCAGGCTGACCTCCAGTCTTCATGGATCAGATTACTGAGTAGTTTGGTTCATCAGGCTGACCCCCTGTCTACATTGAGGGGATAGAGGTGGTTGGTTAGTGGAGGTTGGTTAGTGGAGGTTGGTTAGTGGAGATTGGTTAGTGGAGGTTGGTTAGTGGAGTTTAGTTAGCAGAGGCTGGTTAGTGGAGGTTGGTTAGTGGAGTTTAGTTAGTGGAGGTTGGATAGTGGAGGTTGAATGGTGGAGGTTAGTTAGTGGAGGTTGGTTAGTGGAGTTTAGTTAGTGGAGGTTGGATAGTGGAGGTTGGATAGTGGAGGTTGGTTAGTACAGGTTGGATAGTGGAGGTTGGATAGTGGAGGTTGGTTAGTACAGGTTGGATAGTGGAGGTTGGTTAGTACAGGTTGGATAGTGGAGGTTGGTTAGTGGAGTTTAGTTAGTGGAGGTTGGATAGTGGAGGTTGGTTAGTACAGGTTGGATAGTGGAGGTTGGTTAGTATAGGTTGGATAGTGGAGGTTGAATGGTGGAGGTTGGTTAGTGGAGGTTGGTTAGTACAGGCTGGAGAGTGGAGGTTGGATAGTGGAGGTTGGTTAGTACAGGTTGGATAGTGGAGGTTGAATGGTGGAGGTTGGATAGTGGAGGTTGGTTAGTACAGGTTGGATAGTGGAGGTTGGATAGTGGAGGTTAGTTAGTAACTTACTTCACCTTCACTTACTAACTAACTTCACTTTCTTCCACTCAGGGCTTCTACTATTACTGTCTGTCTGCACATTTGTCTGGAGGGCTTTCTCCATTTTTCTGTCTCAACATTTGTCTGTCTGCACAGGGATTCTGGTCTGTCTGCACAGGGCGTCTACTACTACTGTCTGTCAGAATAGGGCTTCTACTCCAACTGTCTGTCTGCACAGGGCTTCTATCTCCTACTGTCTGTCTGCACAGGGATTCTACTCCATTTGTCTGTCTGCACAGGGATTCTACTCCATTTGTCTGTCTGCACAGGGCTTCTACTCCATTTTTCTGTCTGCACAGGGCTTCTACTCCATTTGTCTGTCTGCACAGGGCTTCTATCTCCTACTGTCTGTCTGCACAGGGCTTCTACTCCAACTGTCTGTCTGCACAGGGTTTATACTACTGTCTGTCTGCACAGGGCTTCTATCTCCTACTATCTGTCTGCACAGGGCTTCTACTCCAACTAGCTGTCTGTCTGCACAGGGCATCTTCTCCTACTCTCTGTCCGAACAGGGCTTCTATCTCCTACTATCTGTCTTCACAGGGCTTCTACTCCAACTGGCTGTCTGCACAGGGCTTCTACTCATACTGTCTGTCTGCACAGGGCTTTTACTCATACCATCTGTCTGCACAGGGCTTCTACTCCTACTGTCTGTCTGCACAGGGTTCTATTTCCTAGTCTGTCTGCACAGGGCCTCTACCCCAACTGTCTATCTGCACAGGGCTTTGACTCCTACTGTCTGTCTGCACAGGGCTTCTACTCCAACTGGCTGTCTGCATAGGGCTTCTACTCCATTTGTCTGTCTGCATAGGGATTCTACTCCAACCAGCTGTCTGCACAGGGTTCTATTCCTACTCTCTATCTGCACAGTGCTTCTATCTCCTACTGTCTGTCTACACAGGGCTTCTATCTCCTACTGTCTGTCTGCACAGGGCTTCTTCTCCTACTGTCTGTCTGCACAGGGCTTCTATCTCCTACTGTCTGTCTGCACAGGGCTTCTATCTCCTACTGTCTGTCTGCACAGGGCTTCTATCTCCTACTGTCTGTCTGCACAGGGCTTCTTCTCCTACTGTCTGTCTGCACAGGGCTTCTATCTCCTACTGTCTGTCTGCACAGGGCTTCTATCTCCTACTGTCTGTCTGCACAGGGCTTCTACTCCATTTGTCTGTCTGCATAGGGATTTGACTCCAACCAGCTGTCTGCACAGGGTTCTATTCCTACTGTCTGTCTGCACAGTGCTTCTATCTCCTACTGTCTGTCTGCACAGGGCTTCTATCTCCATTTGTCTGTCTGCACAGGGCTTCTTCTCCTACTGTCTGTCTGCACAGGGTTCTTCTCCTACTGTCTGTCTGCACAGGGCTTCTATCTCCTACTGTCTGTCTGCACAGGGCTTCTATCTCCTACTGTCTGTCTGCACAGGGCTTCTTCTCCTACTGTCTGTCTGCACAGGGCTTCTATCTCCTACTGTCTGTCTGCACAGGGCTTCTATCTCCTACTGTCTGTCTGCACAGGGATTTTACTCATACCATCTGTCTGCACAGGGTTTCTACTCCTACTGTCTGTCTGCACAGGGTTCTATTTCGTAGTCTGTCTGCACAGGGCCTCTACCCCAACTGTCTATCTGCACAGGGCTTTGACTCCTACTGTCTGTCTGCACAGGGCTTCTATCTCCTACTGTCTGTCTGCACAGGGCTTCTACTCCAACTGGCTGTCTGCATAGGGCTTCTACTCCATTTGTCTGTCTGCATAGGGATTCTACTCCAACCAGCTGTCTGCACAGGGTTCTATTCCTACTCTCTATCTGCACAGGGCTTCTATCTCCTACTGTCTGTCTGCACAGGGCTTCTATCTCCTACTGTCTGTCTGCACAGGGCTTTTACTCATACCATCTGTCTGCACAGGGCTTCTACTCCTACTGTCTGTCTGCACAGGGCTTCTATCGATCCGTTACTGAGCAGTTCCTTTGTTAAATTTAGAAAGCATTATCCTCTATCCATCGATTTTTGTAATTTCTCATTCTCCCTGACTGTCTACCGAGCTGGACACAGTAACGAACGCTATCGATGGAGGTTCAGCGTATTGTCTGGGCAGTTTCCTTTAGGTATTAGTCATTGTAAAGTGTATTGAGTTCAGATTGGTTTATGGAACAGAGTTAGCATCTGAATCCCAAGTAGCACACTATACAGAGCCCCATGGACATCTGGTCAAAAGTAGTGCACTATATAGGGAATATAACCCTACACAGAGCCCCATGGACATCTGGTCAAAAGTAGTGCACTATATAGGGAATATAACCCTACACAGAGCCCCATGGACATCTGGTCAAAAGTAGTGCACTATATAGGGAATATAACCCTACACAGAGCCCCATGGACATCTGGTCAAAAGTAGTGCACTATATAGGGAATATAACCCTACACAGAGCCCCATGGACATCTGGTCAAAAGTAGTGCACTATATAGGGAATATAACCCTACACAGAGCCCCATGGACATCTGGTCAAAAGTAGTGCACTATATAGGGAATATAACCCTACACAGAGCCCCATGGGCATCTGGTAAAAAGTAGTGCACTATATAGGGAATAGCACTCTATTTGGGATGCAGTCTAAATGACAGCAGAGCATCTCAGTGAGTTAGTGGACTGGGTTGTGTTGTGTGTTAAACCACATTAAATGAACCCACCAGGCTAGTACAAACTAAAACAGGCCACCTAAATTGAAACAGGGCTTCATCAGGTTACGGAAGCAATTAGTGGATGAAAGGTTGTGGGGAGCAGAGGAGAGAGGAGGTGTGTTCCATTCAATCTTAATCTAGGTCTATTTTAACAAGGATTAACTAAAGCTCTGTTTACCTGTGGCCTCTGGACAGACAAACAGCAGCCTTCCCCACAGCACCACCTGGATGATTGAATTAAACAAGGCCATGTAGGGAATGAAGTAGGTTCAGTTCTTTAAACCAAGTGATGTGGTGTACAGAGAGCAAGAAAGAGGACCTAGTACTGAGCCCTGGGGAACACCAGGGGTGAGAACAGGAGAGGACCTAGTACTGAGCCCTGGGGGACACCAGTGGTGAGAACAGGAGAGGACCTAGTGCTGAGTCCTGGTGGACACCAGTTAACCTCTTGAAGCTAGGGGGCACTATTTTTATGTTTGGAAAAATAACGTTCCCAAAGTAAACATCCTATTTCTCAGGACCAGAATCTAGAATATGCATATAATTGACAGATTAGGATAGCAAACACTCTAAAGTTTCCAAAACTGTCAAAATATTGTCTGTGAGTATAACAGAATTGATATTGCAGGCAAAACCCTGAGAAGAATCAAACCAGGAAGTGGTTTCTATTTTGAAAACTCCATGTTCCATAGCCTCCCATTGCTCCATTTATTAAAGGGATATAAACCAGATTAATTTTCCTATCGCTTCCTTGAAGTGTCAACAGTCTTCAGACATAGTTTCAGGCTTTTATTTTGAAAAATGAGCCAGAAAGATAACATCGCGTCAAGTGGTCACATGAGTTTTGCTCGCGCAACAGAGTTTGGATAGGTATTGCTTTTCCCTCTCCTACTGTGAAAGACATTTGCGGTTGATATATGATCAATTATATATTTTAAAAACAACCTGAGGATTGATTATAAAAACGTTTGACATGTTTCTGTGGACATTTTGAAGACTATTTGGAATTTCCGTCTGCGTTGTCGTGACCACTCTTTCCTGTGGATTTCTGAACATAATGCGCCAAACAAACAGAGGTATTTTGGATATAAAAATAATCTTTATGGAAAAAAAGAACATTTGTTGTGCAACTGGGAGTCTCGTGAGTGAAAACATCCGAAGATCATCAAAGGTAAACGATTAATTTGATTGCTTTTCTGATTTTCGTGACCAAGCTACCTGATGCTAGGTGTTCATAATGTTTTATCATGAGATCGATAAACTTACACAAACGCTTGGATTGCTTTCGCTGTAAAGCATAATTTCAAAATCTGAGACGACAGGGTGATTAACAAAAGGCTAAGCTGTGTTTTGCAATATTGCACTTGGGATTTCATGAATATAAATATTTTTTGTAATATTATTTGACTGAGGCGCTATGCATTCAGCGGTTGCTGATGACAATTATCCCGCTTAAGGGAGCGTCAAGAAGCTAATCAACTGTATTGATTTGATTTGAGTAGTAAAACCAAGAAGTGCACTAGGCCCATTAGTCCAGGTATGAGACTGTATTTTGTTAGGAGTTCTATCAGGACAGGATTGTACCAGACTACCAGTCCCCTTCTTATAATAAAACACCTCACAACACCGCTAACAGAACGGCAACTCATAGCGTCGCCATCCCTAACGCTAACAACTGGGCACATACAGTACAATGGCTAGTTTTGAATTACAATTATTATAATTCATTATTATTATCTTTTGAGTTGTCAACTGATGTTAATTCAACATGAAATCATTAATATAATTGACCATGTCTTTGGATTTAGTTTAAAAGTACAAGGTCATCACATTGATGTTGGAGGGTTGACATGGAAACATCGTTGATTTTGGAGGATTGACATGGAAACATCATTGATTTTGGAGGGTTGACATGGAAACAACAGGGTTGACATGGAAACATAATTGATTTTGGAGGGTTGACATGGAAACATCATTGATTTTGGAGGGTTGACATGGAAACATCGTTGATTCAACCAGTTTCTGCCCAGTGGGATGCCTCAAGCAACTGAATCTAATTATTTTTCATCTTCTTCAGAATTAATGTCTATGAGCTGTCTTTGAGCTGTCTTTGAGTTGTCTTTGAGCGGTATTTGAGCGGTGTTTGAGCTGTGTTTGAGTTGTCTTTGAGTTGTCTTTGAGCTGTCTTTGAGCCGTCTTTGAGCTGTGTTTGAACTGTGTTTGAGTTGTCTTTGAGCTGTCTTTGAGCCGTCTTTGAGCTGTTTTTGAGTTGTCTTTGAGCTGTGTTTGAGCTGTGTTTGAGTTGTCTTTGAGCCGTCTTTGAGCTGTCTTTGAGCTGTCTTTGAGTTGTCTTTGAGTTGTGTTTGAGCTGTCTTTGAGCCGTCTTTGAGCTGTCTTTGAGTTGTCTTTGAGTTGTCTTTGAGCTGTGTTTGAGTTGTGTTTGAAGAGAGGAAAGAGTGAATAGACAGTCATGCACAGTGTTATTATTCCAAACACACAGAAACACAAGTCACAACATTGACATTCTCTAATTAAACCATTCTTTAAGCTGTGTGGTTCCCCCAGGGTTGTCTCAGTGAAGACAGACACCCTCACTGCACATGAAACAACATCATTTTCTCTTAGCCACTATCATGCACCATGCTTCTCTATATGCTTTATATGTAGATAATAAAACTATTCAATTTAATCAATGTGGCCTGCTTGGCTTGGTGGAAGTGTACAGGAGGAGGAGGAAGAGGAGGAGTAGGAGGGGGACCAAGGGAGGGGGGAGGCACGCTCAAGAAAATATCATCTCAACAAGTGAAATTCAATTCAATTCCGCTGAGCTCCCAAA
>NC_056436.1:1954884-1964884 GCF_018296145.1 Oncorhynchus tshawytscha | reverse complement strand
GTTACCTCAAGGGGTGGGGCCAAGAGTACTAATCTGGAGGAAGCTGATCCTATAGGTCTATCTATCAGTAACCTCAAGGGGTGGGGCCAAGCGTACTAATCTGGAGGAAGCTGATCCTATAGGTCTATCTATCAGTAACCTCAAGGGGTGGGGCCAAGAGTACTAATCTGGAGGAAGCTGATCCTATAGGTCTATCTATCAGTTACCTCAAGGGGTGGGGCCAAGCGTACTAATCTGGAGGAAGCTGATCCTATAGGTCTATCTATCAGTTACCTCAAGGGGTGGGGCCAAGAGTACTAATCTGGAGGAAGCTGATCCTATAGGTCTATCTATCAGTAACCTCAAGGGGTGGGGCCAAGCGTACTAATCTGGAGGAAGCTGATCCTATAGGTCTATCTATCAGTAACCTCAAGGGGTGGGGCCAAGCGTACTAATCTGGAGGAAGCTGATCCTATAGGTCTATCTATCAGTAACCTCAAGGGGTGGGGCCAAGAGTACTAATCTGGAGGAAGCTGATCCTATAGGTCTATCTATCAGTAACCTCAAGGGGTGGGGCCAAGAGTACTAATCTGGAGGAAGCTGATCCTATAGGTCTATCTATCAGTAACCTCAAGGGGTGGGGCCAAGCGTACTAATCTGGAGGAAGCTGATCCTATAGGTCTATCTATCAGTAACCTCAAGGGGTGGGGCCAAGCGTACTAATCTGGAGGAAGCTGATCCTATAGGTCTATCTATCAGTAACCTCAAGGGGTGGGGCCAAGCGTACTAATCTGGAGGAAGCTGATCCTATAGGTCTATCTATCAGTAACCTCAAGGGGTGGGGGTGGGGCCAAGAGTACTAATCTGGAGGAAGCTGATCCTATAGGTCTATCTATCAGTAACCTCAAGGGGTGGGGCCAAGCGTACTAATCTGGAGGAAGCTGATCCTATAGGTCTATCTATCAGTTACCTCAAGGGGTGGGGCCAAGCGTACTAATCTGGAGGAAGCTGATCCTATAGGTCTATATATCAGTTACCTCAAGGGGTGGGGCCAAGAGTACTAATCTGGAGGAAGCTGATCCTATAGGTCTATCTATCAGTAACCTCAAGGGGTGGGGCCAAGCGTACTAATCTGGAGGAAGCTGATCCTATAGGTCTATCTATCAGTAACCTCAAGGGGTGGGGCCAAGCGTACTAATCTGGAGGAAGCTGATCCTATAGGTCTATCTATCAGTAACCTCAAGGGGTGGGGCCAAGCGTACTAATCTGGAGGAAGCTGATCCTATAGGTCTATCTATCAGTTACCTCAAGGGGTGGGGCCAAGAGTACTAATCTGGAGGAAGCTGATCCTATAGGTCTATCTATCAGTAACCTCAAGGGGTGGGGCCAAGCGTACTAATCTGGAGGAAGCTGATCCTATAGGTCTATCTATCAGTAACCTCAAGGGGTGGGGCCAAGCGTACTAATCTGGAGGAAGCTGATCCTATAGGTCTATCTATCAGTAACCTCAAGGGGTGGGGCCAAGCGTACTAATCTGGAGGAAGCTGTTCCTATAGGTCTATCTATCAGTTACCTCAAGAGGTGGGGCTAAATTACAGTTTTTTCCAACTGCTTACACACGTTTTCAAAACTGTCTCCTTTTTTTCAAAAACTCTCCAAAACTGCACACACAAAATGCAAAACACAAAACTGCACAAAATGCCTCACATCTCCTTCAAAATGTAACATTCCAAAAACTGCACACACAAAAAATGCATTCAAAATGCCTCACATCTTATTCAAAATGTAACACTGCATTCAAAATGACAGTGAACACATAAACATATCAGAATGAAGCATTTGCATCAAATGGCAAACACTGCTTTCATAATAGTACATTTTGGATATACCATGTAAACACTGTTGTTCTAAATCTAAAGCTCTTTGGTCTTTCACCAGGCTTATATCTACATTTCAATACAATGTTCTACAGTGAAAGTCATCTGCTGAGAGGGGTAACAAGTACACTGTAAACACCAATGCAATGTAGAAACAGAAAATATTTATTAGGCCAAACATTACTGTTGTATACAGTAGCATACAAACAACCATAAACATATGTAAACCAAAAGTATATTCTTTAGAATACAGTAAAGAACACAATTGTGTGTGTGGGGTCACGGGGGACAGTCCAGGAATTGGTATGGGGGGCAGTCACCAGTGCTAAGCTACCCTTCATCTCTTCTCCGGCCTGGGTCTGGCCACAATACTTTGTCCACATCACAAGATACGCTTTCTCTTGCCAAACATGGAGGGAAGTATCTCCTAGCATGACGTATCCAACCTCTATGTCCCCACATGGAGGGAAGTATCTCCTAGCATGGCGTGTCCAACCTTGGACAGAGGCAACCTCTATGTCCCCACATGCGTCCTCCATTGCCTGGAAAAGCGGCATGCGGGCATAGGGTTGGCGATCATACACTTTCCAGTGCTAGGCTGAGAAGAATTCCTCTATGGGATTTAGAAAAGGTGAATATGGGGGTAGGTACAAAACTACAAATTGTGGATGGGTGGCAAACCGGTTTTGGACCAGAACAGCCCGGTGAAAACTAACATTGTCCCATAAAACCACAAATCTATCAGGCTCCTGATCTGGATCAGGGACAGGCATTGTGTAAATTGCCTCCAGAGAAGTGAGCATATGTCCGGTGTTGTACGGACCCAGTGTGGCGTTGTGATGGAGGACCCCGTTTTGAGTGATGGCAGCACACATAGTTATATTACCCCCACGCTGTCCGGGGACATTGGTAAATGCCCTCTGTCCTATTACATTTCTTCCGCGGCGCCTGGTTTTGGTGAGGTTGAAGCCAACCTCATCCACATAAATAAATTCATGGTGAATTACATGGGCATCCAGCTCCAATAATCTCTAACAGACAAAAGGATGTACAGATGAGTAAATATGGTCTGAAGTACTGGAAGTAGTGTTGCAAACATACCTCTACAAAGTCATGTCACATATTCTTGAATCTGTCAGAGTTCCTCTCAAATGGCACCTTGTAAAGTTGTTTCATCGTCACTCGGTGCCGTTGGAGGATGCGTTGTATGGTCGACAGTAAAGTTGTTTCATCGTCACTCGGTGCCGTTGGAGGATGCGTTGTGTGGTCGACAGTAAAGTTGTTTCATCGTCACTCGGTGCCGTTGGAGGATGCGTTGTGTGGTCGACAGTAAAGTTGTTTCATCGTCACTCGGTGCCGTTGGAGGATGCGTTGTGTGGTCGTTGTTCCAGTAAAGTTGTTCCGACAGTAAAGTTGTTTCATCGTCACTCGGTGCCGTTGGAGGGTGCCGTTGGAGGATGATGTTGTGTGGTCGACAGTAAAGTTGTTTCATCGTCACTCGGTGCCGTTGGAGGATGCGTTGTGTGGTCGACAGTAAAGTTGTTTTGTGCCGTTGGTCGTTGTGTGGTCGACAGTAAAGTTGTTTCATCGTCACTCGGTGCCGTTGGAGGATGCGTTGTGTGGTCGACAGTAAAGTTGTTTCATCGTCACTCGGTGCCGTTGGAGGAGGATGTTTCATCGTCACTCGGTGCCGTTGGAGGATGTTGTGTGGTCGACAGTAAAGTTGTTTCATCGTCACTCGGTGCCGTTGGAGGATGCGTTGTGTGGTCGACAGTAAAGTTGTTTCATCGTCACTCGGTGCCGTTGGAGGATGCGTTGTGTGGTCGACAGTAAAGTTGTTCCATCGTCACTCGGTGCCGTTGGAGGATGTGTTGTGTGGTCGACAGTAAAGTTGTTTCGTCACTCGGTGCCGTTGGAGGATGTGTTGTGTGGTCGACAGTAAAGTTGTTCCATCGTCACTCGGTGCCGTTGGAGGATGTGTTGTGTGGTCGACAGTAAAGTTGTTCCATCGTCACTCGGTGCCGTTGGAGGATGTGTTGTGTGGTCGACAGTAAAGTTTCATCGTCACTCGGTGCCGTTGGAGGATGTTGTTCCATCGTCACTCGGTGCCGTTGGAGGATGTGTTGTGTGGTCGACAGGCTGACAGCATTGATGTTGGTAAGTATGGTGTCATTCTCCAAGATATGCTCTCTTATCTCTCGAATCCTAATTGCATTGTTGGCCAAATCCATATTTATTATTGCAGTCTCTTGTACATCTGTAAACAAGTGTCCTCGTCCTCCATGATGTCTTTGCCTTTCCACTCTGTACAGAACTCAAACACAGTATGTGTTCAGCATAGGAACTGTAAACAATGTACAACAAAATGTAGTACAGCATAATAACCAACCTCCTTCATTCAATGCAGTGCAGTAAATGGATGGCTTAGAGTTACAAATTTTATGCAATACTATGGAGTCATAGGTATTTTACAGTACATTACAGTACAATGCTAAAATAGTCATTATATAGTTGCATACCTGTTCTCATTTCTGAAGGTTCGAATTATGGACGCCACTGTAAATCGACTCAAGTTGGGCTGGACTCTCAGTCCAGCCTCTCTCATGGTCAAACCGTGGTTGATCACATGATCAGCAAGTGTTGCCCTAATCTCATCAGAGATGGCTCTCCTTCCTTCTCTTCTTTGCCCTTGTCCTCTTCTTCCTCTTCCTCTCCCTCCTACTCCTCATGCTCTCTGTCCATTGTTGGCATCCATTGTTCAAAACAGGTAATCTGACCTATGACCTATTTATAGGCCTATACTACAGTAAAGCAGTGATTGGTTAGTGATCAGTTAAGCTATTAGTGTTTGCACATGTTTGCACATGTGAGGAGTGTGTGTGGTGAATAAGTGTAGCATTTTGATTGGTTGTGTTTGGAAAAGGAAAGCAAGTCCCTTCCTGTTAGATGTTTGTGTTTTAGGTAGAGAATTGTGTGTAGTGTTTTGAAAAAAGTGTTTAATTGACAACTGAGTCCAAGGCTGAGAAATGGCTTATGGTTTTGGATATTTGGTGTGCAGTTTTACACTTTAAGTGAGAGGTTTCAAAAATCGTGTGACATGAAAAGATTTTGTGTGTAAGCAGTTGGAAAAAACTGTAATCTGGAGGAAGTGTTAGGAGCTGTTCAGAATAGGATATCATTCCAGGTGGAACCAAATGAATTTGTTGACCCTCCAATGGTATCCTTCATTTTCTCTCATTTTAGGAACAGCATCAGATCTTTGAGCCAGAGAGGCTAAGGGATTGACAGATTTCCAATCCGATAAAATCCTTCTGCCGGCCAACAGGGAGGCAAAGCCAATGGCATCTAGCTGTCTGTTGGTCAGAGAAGGATTGTTGTTTGGTATTCCAAAAATAGACATTTCTGCACTAGGCTGCAACTTTATATCAAATGCTTCAGATAGGGTTTTAAATATAGTGGACCAGTAGTTGGCCAGACAGGGACAGGGGGAGCTTCCTCAAGAGGAGCTTCCACAGGAGGAGCTTCCACAGGAGGAGCTTCCACAAGAGGAGCTTCCACAAGAGGAGCTTCCTCAAGAGGAGCTTCAACAGGAGGAGCTTCCACAAGAGGAGCTTCCACAAGAGGAGCTTCCTCAAGAGGAGCTTCCACAGGAGGAGCTTCCACAGGAGGAGCTTCCTCAAGAGGAGCTTCCACAGGAGGAGCTTCCTCAAGAGGAGCTTCCAGAGGAGGAGCTTCCACAGGAGGAGCTTCCTCAAGAGGAGCTTCCACAGGAGGAGCTTCCACAGGAGGAGCTTCCACAGGAGGAGCTTCCACAGGAGGAGCTTCCTCAAGAGGAGCTTCCACAGGAGGAGCTTCCACAGGAGGATCTTCCTCAAGAGGAGCTTCCACAGGAGGAGCTTCCTCAAGAGGAGCTTCCACAGGAGGAGCTTCAACAGGAGGAGCTTCCACAAGGGGAGCTTCCATAAGAGGAGCTTCCATTTATCCTAAGTAAGGCCACTATTCCAGACTTCATCAGAGATCCACCATGTTCCATTTCCCACTCAGATCGGATTTTTATTGAGTGACGAGTTCATCAAGGGACATGATTATCAAAAAATATATGGGACACGAGTCCCTTTAGTAGAAAATGTTTTTTTTTATTTCAAAAGGACATCCAAACCCGATCTGGGTGATAGAACTGGAAAGGTTGAGTTTTGAGTGCAAATAAAAACTGGTGGATTTGGAAATATCGAAATAAATTTGAATGGAGTAGATTACATTTGAATGGGAGGTCATCGAAATTGGTGCCGTCGATACAACGGTCGTTGAACTTAGTAAAGCCATTCCTCTGCCTGAAAGCTGAATCCAGTTTGTCTGGAAGGGAAGAGGGGATTATTTCATATAGGACCGTGAATAGGGATCACAGAATTTAAAATGTGGATGCAATTGAGTCCAAATTCTAAGAGTATTGACATCATTTGGATTGCATGTGTAGCGCGAAGCTGAAAGAGGGAGATCGGACGTTACTAGGGCTGACAAAGAGGAAGAGAAACAGGAGTTGGCTTCTGTTTGACACCAGTCAGTTTCTAGGGTGTAAATATGATTTTGTATATTCTCTGCCCTGTAATAATACATCAGGTTAGAATGGCTAGTTCTCTGTGGGTTTTGTTTCTGGAGGAATGCTTTATTTATATCTTGGAGAAAAAAAAGATAGAAGATCTTTCACTGAAGTGATAAAATACATTGGAACAAGTACAGAAAATCTGGGATATACATTTGTCTTGATACAATTCACTTTACCAGCTAAAGTATCCTCAATCTTTGAAAGTCCAGTTTAAGTTTGCTAATCAGGGGAGTACTCATCATGGAGGGAAGACAAGGTACGTGTGATATTGATCTCTAAACATTTAAAGCCAGACTTGGACATACAAAGTGGAATAGTATCCTGTGGAATTTGTAATGCTTGTTCATTATTAGGAAAACATTCCCCTTTTGAGAAATTCCATTCATAACCCGAGGAAACGTTGTGTTCCAGTCCCCATCTGTAGATACCATGTATTGAGGGAGTGACCTTTTAGCATAATAAAAAGGTGTTCTATCGCCAGGGCAAATTCACAGAGGGGACATTGGACATCCCTGGCGTGTGACCCTTGATAATGGAAAATACTGTGAACGAAGTTTGTAAGTACTGATGCCTTGGGTGATGAGTACAACAGTCGGAAGCAGGAAATGACCAAAAGCCACATTTTCCCAGTGAATAAATAATCCTATTCTACCCTGTCAAATCTCCACATCTAAAGAGAGAACAACTTCAGGAGCGTCTGAAGATGTAGGAGAGTGACATTGAGCAGATGTCGAATGCTAGAAAAGGAGTGTTGATACGATGTCTGTCACTCTTTTGGAGAGAGCGAGTGTCGACCCTTAATTAACCCTGATCGGTCGATACGATGTCTGTTACTCTTTTCGAGAGAGCGAGTGTCGACCCTTAATTAACCCTGATCCGTCGATATGATGTCTGTCACTCTTTTCAAGAGAGCGAGTGTCGACCCTTAAATTAACCATGAGCGGTCGATACGATGTCTGTCACTCTTTTCGAGAGAGCGAGAGTCGACCCTTAATTAACCCTGATCCGTCGATACGATGTCTGTCACTCTTTTGAAGAGGCGAGCAATTTTCGCTAATATTTTAACATTTTAATGTTTTAATCTGCATTTAAAAGTGACATCTTTATGAGCCACACTCAGATGTATCTTTGGTTTTAACAAATGTGTGATAAACGCCTCTGTCAGTGTTTTGGGGTAAAACACCCTGGTCCAGGGCATTTTCGAACATTTCAAGCAGGAGGGTTGTCCGTTTGGCAGAAAACCTATTGGAGAATTCGATTGGCTTGCCATCTGGGTCAGGGGATTTCCCACTTTGCATTGCTGTAATGGAAATATCAATCTCCTCTAACTGCTAAGGTTGATCAATTTCCACTCTTGTCTCTTTACCAGTGGTAGGAGTTTCCACATTATCAATAAATAATTCACTATTTAATTGTCTACAGGTGATTCTGAATAAAGATCTGAACAGTTCAATGAGAATGAACTATGAACTATATATCACTAATAACAATGGCTGAATATTCTACTATCTTAACAGAGGGGAGAAGGGCTTTATCTACGAAAAAGTAGTCTATTTTAGAATAGCAGTGGTGCACATGTGAACAGAAAGATAACACTTTGTTACTGTGGAGAAAGGAGCCGCCGTTGACCTACACATCCTGCCTGCAGACAAAGATCTTGACATTTTAGAGGGAGATAATGATCTAGGGGTTTTGATTGGTCCACGACTGTGGCAGGATCACACAATTCAAGTCGCCTCCAAAAAAATGTAATAGTATGAGTTGAGATTGGGCAGCAAAGAAACAAGTTTGTTAATAAAATCAACATCATCCCAACTGGGAGCATAAACCATAAACATAAACAAGGAAAAACCGAGGTGTGAAAGAGACATCATAACAAAACGCCCATGTGGATCCGAGATTATGTTAGCAGCAGTAAATTGTACTTTCTCATGAATAAGTATCACTGTTCCCCTGTTCTGTTGCTTTAGCATTGCATTTTGAATGAAATATTTGTCCTCCCCTTAGACGCTTTACGGCGCCTGCCATGACCCTGCTGTACACAAATGCATTTCTTGTTATATCTGTTTTTAAATTCTTAAAATTAGCAAATAATCCGTTTAACTGGACCGATCATTGCTTTGGCGTCCCAGCTTGTAAACCTAAAAGGTGACCCCCCCCAACTCCCACCCCAATATCTAAAGTGTCAGTCATTAAAGTTGAGAATAATAAATGAAGACTGGAATAGACATGAAAACCACATCTTGTGACAAAAGAAAAAGCATGTTCCCGAAAAATAAAATACTGTTCAAGTAGTGTAACAATCAAGTGGTTAATGAAGGCAAACAACGGAGAGTAAAATGACTAGAATACAGTAGAATAGAATAATAGTCTATCTACAGTCGTGGACAAAAGTTTTTATAATGACTCAAATATTAATTTCCACAAAGTTTGCTGCTTCAGTGTCTTTAGATATTTTTGTCAGATGTTACTATGGAATACTGAAGTATAATTACAAGCATTTCATAAGTGTCAAAGGCTTTTATTGACAATTACATGAAGTTGATGCAAAGAGTCAATATTTGCAGTGTTGACCCTTCTTTTTCAAGACCTCTGCAATCCGCCCTGGCATGCTGTCAATTAACTTCTGGGCCACATCCTGACTGATGGCAGCCCATTCTTGCATAATCAATGCTTGGACTTTGTCAGAATTTGTGGGTTTTTGTTTGTCCACCCGCCTCTTCAGGATTAACCACAAATTGTCAATGGGATTAAGGTCTGCGGAGTATCCTGGCCATGGACCCAAAATATCGATGTTATGTTCCCCGAGCCATTTAGTTTTTCTTTTGCCTTATGGCAACGTGCTCCATCGTGCTGGAAAAGGCATTGTTCATCACCAAACTCTTCCTGGATGGTTGGGAAGTTGCTCTCTGAGGATGTGTTGGTACCATTCTTTATTCATGGCTGTGTTCTTAGGCAAAATTGTGAGTGAGCCCACTCCCTTGGCAGAGAAGCAACCCCACACATGAATGGTCTCAGGATGCTTTACTCTTGGCCTGACACAGGACTGATGGTAGCGCTCACCTTCTCTTCTCCGGACAAGCTTTTTTCCGGATGCCCCAAACAATCGGAAAGGGGATTCGTCAGAGAAAATGACTTCACCCCAGTCCTCAGCAGTCCAATCCCTGTACCTTTTGCAGAATATCAGTCTGTCCCTGATGTTTTTCCTGGAGAGAAGTGGCTTCTTTGCTGCCCTTCTTGACACCAGGCCATCCTCCAAAAGTCTCCTCAGATGTATATTGATGATGTATAAAGCCATCAGTTAGGTTGATTAACTTGTGGTTTCCTTTCTCCTCACTTTTCTTAGACAATAAGGCAAGGACTGTTTTCTCATCTCCCCACTCTGCTGCTGCCTCCGCCACATTGTTCTCAACACCAATATGCTGCTTAACTTCGCTGTTATGCACATAGCAACATGGTCACATAGCAACATGGTCACATAGCAACATGGTCACATAGCAACATGGTCACATAGCAACATGGTCATATAACAACATGGTCA
>NC_056436.1:1909884-1949884 GCF_018296145.1 Oncorhynchus tshawytscha | reverse complement strand
AGACAGAGGCGGGTTCCTACTGTCTGGTTGGTGTGAGACAGAGGCTGGTTCCTACTGTCTGGTTGGTGTGAGACAGAGGCGGGTTCCTACTGTCTGGTTGGTGTGAGACAGAGGCTGGTTCCTACTGTCTGGTTGGTGTGAGACAGAGGCTGGTTCTACTGTCTGGTGTGAGACAGAGGCTGGTTACTGTCTGGTTGGTGTGAGACAGAGGCTGGTTCCTACTGTCTGGTTGGTGTGAGACAGAGGCTGGTTCCTACTGTCTGGTTGGTGTGAGACAGAGGCTGTTCTACTGTCTGGTTGGTGTGAGACAGAGGCTGGTTCCTACTGTCTGGTTGGTGTGAGACAGAGGCTGGTTCCTACTGTCTGGTTGGTGTGAGACAGAGGCTGGTTCCTACTGTCTGGTTGGTGTGAGACAGAGGCTGGTTCCTACTGTCTGGTTGGTGTGAGACAGAGGCTGGTTCCTACTGTCTGGTTGGTGTGAGACAGAGGCTGGTTCCTACTGTCTGGTTGGTGTGAGACAGAGGCTGGTTCCTACTGTCTGGTTGGTGTGAGACAGAGGCTGGTTCCTACTGTCTGGTTGGTGTGAGACAGAGGCTGGTTTCCTACTGTCTGGTTGGTGTGAGACAGAGGCTGGTTCCTACTGTCTGGTTGGTGTGAGACAGAGGCTGGTTCCTACTGTCTGGTTGGTGTGAGACAGAGGCTGGTTCCTACTGTCTGGTTGGTGTGAGACAGAGGCTGGTTCCTACTGTCTGGTTGGTGTGAGACAGAGGCTGGTTCCTACTGTCTGGTTGGTGTGAGACAGAGGCTGGTTCCTACTGTCTGGTTGGTGTGAGACAGAGGCTGGTTCCTACTGTCTGGTTGGTGTGAGACAGAGGCTGGTTCCTACTCTCTGGTTGGTGTGAGACAGAGGCTGGTTCCTACTGTCTGGTTGGTGTGAGACAGAGGCTGGTTCCTACTCTCTGGTTGGTGTGAGACAGAGGCTGGTTCCTACTGTCTGGTTGGTGTGAGACAGAGTCAGCGTCCACAGGGCTCTGGCCACAAGTAGTTCACTATGTGGGGGATAGGGTTCTTGCAGAGCGTCCCATGGTGTTCACTCATATAGGTCATTACTCTAATGGAAAATGTTTGTTAAGCTCCACTTGTCTCTACTGGTCTGTGTGTGTGTACATCAGAACATGACTGGTGAGTATGTGAATGTATGTGTGTGTGTGTGTGTGTGTGTGTCTGTGTGTGTGTGTGTGTGTGTGTCTCTGTGTGTGTGTGTGTGTGTGTGTGTGTGTGTGTGTGTGTGTCTGTGTGTGTGTGTGTGTGTGTGTGTCTGTGTGTGTGTGTGTGTGTGTGTCTCTGTGTGTGTGTGTGTGTCTGTGTGTGTGTGTCTCTGTGTGTGCGTGTGTGTGTCTCTGTGTGTGTGTGTGGTGTGTGTGTGTGTGTGTGTGTGTGTGTGTGTGTGTGTGTGTGTGTGTGTGTGTGTGTGTGTGTGTGTGTGTGTGTGTGTAGAACATCAGAACATGACTGGTGATGGTCATGATGGTTACTGGCCCAAGGGAGGGGGACAGACAAGATGGGAAGGGAGAGGGACAGACAGGACAGGAGGGGAGAGAGAGGGAGAGGAGTGAGATTAGGGGGAGAGGGGGATAGAGAAGGAGAGGACTGAGATTAGGGGGAGAGGGGGGATAGAGAGGGAGAGGAGTGAGATTAGGGGAGAGAGGGAGAGGAGGGGAAAGCTAGAGGAGAGTACAGACAGGACAGGAAGGGAGGAGGAGAGAGAGGGCAAGGAGATAAGGAAGGAACATAGGGAAAGGAGAGAGAGGAGGGGGAGCTCACTCGACCAGGCGGACAGTATGCTATCAGACTGACGGCCCACTTTAGCTGCTCCGGAACGGGTCTGTTCTAGTTGCGTAACATCGTGAACACTGACAACTGCAACTATTAAAAGGACTTTAAAAAGAAATGAGCAGATAATCATCTTTTAAAAGACAGCCCAGCCTCCAGGTATGATTGGCCCAGTTTTAATAAGCAGAGAACGTAATGCTGTATCATTACCCAGTTAGTGAAATATTAAGACTTGTCTAGCCCTCCCTGAACAGCCCCAGAACAGCCCCTGAAAAGCCCCTGAACAGCCCCTGAAAAGCCCCTGAAAAGCCCCGAACAGCCCCTGAACAGCCCCTGAAAAGCCCCAGAACAGCCCCTGAAAAGCCCCTGAACAGCCCCTGAAAAGCCCCTGAAAAGCCCCAGAACAGCCCCTGAACAGCCCCAGAACAGCCCCTGAAAAGCCCCTGAACAGCCCCTGAAAAGCCACTGAAAAGCCCCAGAACAGCCCCAGAACAGCCCCAGAACAGTGAAAAGCCCCAGAACAGCCCCTGAACAGCCCCTGAACAGCACCAGAACAGCCCCAGAAAAGCCCAAGAACAGCCCCAGAAGAGCCCTGAAAAGCCCCAGAACAGCCCCAGAAAAGCCCCAGAACAGCCCCTGAACAGCCCCTGAACAGCTCCCGAACAGCCCCAGAACAGCCCCAGAACAGCCCCAGAAAAGCCCAAGAACAGCCCCAGAAGAGCCCTGAAAAGCCCCAGAACAGCCCCAGAAAAGCCCCAGAACAGCCCCTGAACAGAACAGGGCCCCTGCCAACTGTTATCCTGTCAGTCTGTACCAGGTTCAAGAACAGCAGTCCCAGGAACAGTTCATCCTGTCAGTCTGTAAGCAGGTTCCCAAGTTCATCCTGTCAGTCAGCCCCAGAGGTTCATCCTGTCAGTCTGTATAGCAGGTTCAAAAGTTCATCCTGTCAGTCTGAAACAGTTCCCAGAGGTTCATCCTGTCAGTCTGTATAGCAGGTTCCCGTAGAGGTTCACAGTCTGTATAGCAGGTTCAACTGTAGAGGTTCATCCTGTCAGTCTGTATAGCAGGTTCAACAGTTCATCCTGTCAGTCTGTATAGCAGGTTCAACAGTTCATCCTGTCAGTCTGTATAGCAGGTTCAACCAGGGTTCATCCTCAGTCTGCAGGTTCAACTGTTCATCCTGTCAGTCTGTATAGCAGGTTCAACCATAGAGGTTCATCCTGACACTGAAGATGTTGTTTTAATCAATCTGTTGTTTTAATGCTGTTTTAATCCATCTCACTTTGACATTAAGTCTTGCTAACCTCAACAGCCCTGTCTGTAGAATACAGAAACCATTAAAACCACCACATTTGAATGAATTAGAATCTATTAAAACTACACCTTGAAACACTACTTCCGTTTTTTTCTTATGGGAGGAGAGAGACATTTCAATTATAAACATATCAAGCTTAATTTAAACGAATGTTAAAAGGACCCAAACACAAATCTTCTAATTCTGTATCCTGTTCCTGAAGTTCAACCAAGTTCAACCTTATAATGTTTGGTTTTAGTCGTTAGTGAAGACTTCAGTGAGGATTGTTATTTCCTTCAGTAATGAGGTCCTTTTCAACAGCCGTTCCCAACTAAATGCAGGCTGTCTAACCCGTCCTTAAGGCACGTCTAGTGGGTACAACAACATCGATCCGATCTACCCTTCGTTCACGACCAGGCTTTTGAAGGTCATTTCCGATTGAGCCGAGAAGTGCGCATGTTTGTCAATTGATGCTTTCTCCTGAAAAAGTATGAATATTGCCTAAAAAAGGCTCAATGTTGACAAAGCGTGATGGGATTACCTCCCGGGCCGTATGCTATCTCTTCATCGCCCATCTCTATATGCTCCACTGTGAATATTCATGTCTTTATATATAGACTTTCCAATCAGTGTTTTAGATATGAGAAACAGTTAGGCACTACAGTAAGTCACTTTGGATATAAGCGTAGGC
This sequence comes from Oncorhynchus tshawytscha, assembly GCF_018296145.1. Lineage (NCBI taxonomy): Eukaryota > Metazoa > Chordata > Actinopteri > Salmoniformes > Salmonidae > Oncorhynchus > Oncorhynchus tshawytscha. The sequence goes on along the minus strand of NC_056436.1, from coordinate 1,946,066 downwards.
TACATATATTATTATTGCTTTTTTAATATTACATTTCAATGAGAGACATTTCAGAATTGTATGTTTTGTATGTTTTGTCATAGATTTATCTCTGTAGAAATGCTGCAGTGCATGGATAGACCAGAGTCTATGAAACTACAGGGGACAGAGCAGGACCTCACATCAACATACCAACATAGACCAGAGTCTATGAAACAGTTAACCACAGGGGACAGAGCAGGGCCTCACACCAACATACCAACATAGACCAGAGTCTATGAAACCACAGGGGACAGAGCAGGACCTCACACCAACATACCAACATAGACCAGAGTCTATGAAACCACAGGGGACAGAGCAGGACCTCACACCAACATACCAACATAGACCAGAGTCTATGAAACAGTTAACTACAGGGGACAGAGCAGGACCTCACACCAACATACCAACATAGACCAGAGTCTATGAACCTACGGGGACAGAGCAGGACCTCACACCAACATACCAACATAGACCAGAGTCTATGAAACTACAGGGGACAGAGCAGGGCCTCACACCAACATACCAACATAGACCAGAGTCTATGAAACAGTTAACTACAGGGGACAGAGCAGGACCTCACACCAACATACCAACATAGACCAGAGTCTATGAAACAGTTAACTACAGGGGACAGAGCAGGACCTCACACCAACATACCAACATAGACCAGAGTCTATGAAACAGTTAACTACAGGGGACAGAGCAGGGCCTCACACCAACATACCAACATAGACCAGAGTCTATGAAACAGTTAACTACAGGGGACAGAGCAGGACCTCACACCAACATACCAACATAGACCAGAGTCTATGAAACCACAGGGGACAGAGCAGGACCTCACACCAACATACCAACATAGACCAGAGTCTATGAAACAGTTAACTACAGGGGACAGAGCAGGGCCTCACACCAACATACCAACATAGACCAGAGTCTATGAAACAGTTAACTACAGGGGACAGAGCAGGACCTCACACCAACATACCAACATAGACCAGAGTCTATGAAACCACAGGGGACAGAGCAGGGCCTCACACCAACATACCAACATAGACCAGAGTCTATGAAACAGTTAACTACAGGGGACAGAGCAGGGCCTCACACCAACATACCAACATAGACCAGAGTCTATGAAACAGTTAACTACAGGGGACAGAGCAGGGCCTCACACCAACATACCAACATAGACCAGAGTCTATGAAACAGTTAACTACAGGGGACAGAGCAGGACCTCACACCAACATACCAACATAGACCAGAGTCTATGAAACTACAGGGGACAGAGCAGGGCCTCACACCAACATACCAACATAGACCAGAGTCTATGAAACAGTTAACTACAGGGGACAGAGCAGGACCTCACATGGAAACATACCAACATAGACCAGAGTCTATGAAACAGTTAACTACAGGGGACAGAGCAGGGCCTCACACCAACATACCAACATAGACCAGAGTCTATGAAACAGTTAACTACAGGGGACAGAGCAGGACCTCACACCAACATACCAACATAGACCAGAGTCTATGAAATAGTGTATGAAATAGTTGACTATAGGGGACAGAGCAGGGCCTCACACCAACATACCAACATAGACCAGAGTCTATGAAACCACAGGGGACAGAGCAGGACCTCACACCAACATACCAACATAGACCAGAGTCTATGAAACCACAGGGGACAGAGCAGGACCTCACACCAACATACCAACATAGACCAGAGTCTATGAAACAGTTAACTACAGGGGACAGAGCAGGACCTCACACCAACATACCAACATAGACCAGAGTCTATGAAACAGTTAACTACAGGGGACAGAGCAGGACCTCACACCAACATACCAACATAGACCAGAGTCTATGAAACTACAGGGGACAGAGCAGGGCCTCACACCAACATACCAACATAGACCAGAGTCTATGAAATAGTGTATGAATAGTTGACTATAGGGGACAGAGCAGGGCCTCACACCAACATACCAACATACCAACATAGACCAGAGTCTATGAAACAGTTAACTACAGGGGACAGAGCAGGACCTCATGTCATTAACATACCAACATAGACCAGAGTCTATGAAACAGTTAACTACAGGGGACAGAGCAGGACCTCACACCAACATACCAACATAGACCAGAGTCTATGAAACAGTTAACTACAGGGGACAGAGCAGGGCCTCATTGTGATGTCATACCAACATAGACCAGAGTCTATGAAACAGTTAACTACAGGGGACAGAGCAGGACCTCACACCAACATACCAACATAGACCAGAGTCTATGAAACAGTTAACTACAGGGGACAGAGCAGGACCTCACATGGGGTAACATACCAACATAGACCAGAGTCTATGAAACCACAGGGGACAGAGCAGGACCTCACACCAACATACCAACATAGACCAGAGTCTATGAAACAGTTAACTACAGGGGACAGAGCAGGGCCTCACACCAACATACCAACATAGACCAGAGTCTATGAAACAGTTAACTACAGGGGACAGAGCAGGACCTCACACCAACATACCAACATAGACCAGAGTCTATGAAACTACAGGGGACAGAGCAGGACCTCACACCAACATACCAACATAGACCAGACTCGCATTGAAGGTTCCCAATAACAGAGGCCTCCATCGTTCTTAAATGGAAGAAGTTTGGAACCACCAAGACTCTTCCTAGAGCTGGCCACCCGACCAAACTGAGCAATCAGGGAGGTAACCAAGAACCCGATGGTCACTCTGACAGAGGTCCAGAGTTCCACCAATCAGGCTGTTATGGTAGAGTGGCCAGACGGAAGCCACTCCTCAGTAACAGGCACATGACAGCCCACTTGGAGTTTGCCAAAAGGCACTTGAAGGACTCTCAGACTATGAGAAACAAGATTCTCTGGTCTGATGAAACCAAGAATGCCAAGCGTCATATCTGGAGGAAACCTGGTACCATCCCTATGGTGAAGCATGGTGGTGGCAGCATCATGCTGTGGGGATGTTTTACAGTGGCAGAGACTGGGAGACTAGTCAGGATCGAGGGAAAGATGAATGGAACAAAGTACAGAGAGATCCTTGATGAAAACCTGCTCCAGAGCGCTCAGGACCTCAGACTGGGACGAAGGTTCACCTTCCAACAGGACAACGACCCGAAGCAGTCAGCCAAGACAAAGCATGAGTGTTTTTATTCCTGTCATTATGGGGTATTGTGTGTAGATTAATGAGGGAAAAAAACCATTTCCTCCTTTTTAGATTCAGGCTGTAACTAACAAAATGTAGAAAAAGTCAAGGGGTCTGAATACTTTCCGAATGCTCTGTATATATTATATATATATTTACAAACACATATTTGCGTATTGGGTATGATTCAGACATTAATGGAAGCAACAAACAAACTTTATGATTAAAGCTGATCCAACCCCCCTCCCCCCCAAAAAATGATATCAGAAAATTAATAATGCCTCGCCTCACCTCCACATGGTGACATGTTCTTCTCTTTGTTACCGTACATCTGTACCCTCTGTATTCAAACAGAGGGAATACTAATGTGACATATGGTAATGACTGCCTGTTAGTCGACTCCAGGAGTCTGGAATAGAAAGAAGTGAGAGAGAGAAAGTAGCTTTAAAAGGGGCAATCTGCGATTGCTGCATTCATTTTTGGACTTCTAAATTAATGATATGTACCCACTGATTCTTGAAGAACATTAATTGTAAATTCCTCATGAGCTTAGTTCAGAAACCAAAATATAAGCTTATTTCATAGTTTGCAAACAATGTAATTGTAAACAAACACCACTTAACCTTTTTGGGATAGGGGGCAGCATTTCCCTTTTGGAGGAATAGCGTGCCCAGAGTGAACTACCTACTACTCAGTCCCAGATGCTAAAATATGCATATTATTATTAGTATTGGATAGGAAACACTCGGAAGTTTCTAAAACTGCTTGAATGAAGTCTCTGAGTATAACATAACTCATAAGGCAGGCGAAAACCTGAGAAAAAATCCAACCAGGAAGTGGGAAATCTGAGGTTTGTCATTTTTCAACTCATTGCCTATCGAATATACAGTGACTATGGGGTCATATTGCACTTCCTAAGGCTTCCACTAGATGTCAACAGTCTTTAGAACCTTGTTTGATGCTTGTACTGTAAAGGACTTCAGAGTGTTTCCTATCAAAATCTACTAATAATATGCATATATTAGCAACTGGGCCTGAGTAGCAGACAGTTTACTCTGGGCACCTTATTCATCCCAGCCATAACAACATCAACTCAAAACATGGTTGAAACTATAATTTTGATGAAACGGATCATCTTGAGACATTTCTCCAGCCCTCCACGGTTTACCAAAACACTTGTTGTTTGACTGCAAATGTTTCCCATTTAAACAGAGACCCGGGTATCAAATCAAATCAGTGTTTATATTGTCTTTATATTTATACATCTACCACTGACCCACCCTGACCCATCTACCACTGACCCACCCTGATCCATCTACCAGTGACCCACCCTGACCCGTCTACCACTGATCCACCCTGACCCGTCTACCACTGACACACCCTGACCCATCTACCACTGACCCACCATGACCCACCAGAACAGACACCCACCCTGACCCATCTACCACTGACCCACCCTGGCCCATCTACCACTGACCCACCCTGGCCCATCTACCACACCCACCCTGACCCATCTACCACTGACCCACCCTGACCCATCTACCACTGACCCACCCTGGCCCATCTACCACTGACCCACCCTGACCCATCTACCACTGACCCACCCTGACCCATCTACCACTGATCCACCCTGACCCATCTACCACTGACCCACCCTGATCCATCTACCTCTGACCCACCCTGACCCATCTACCACTGACCCACCCTGACCCATCTACCACTGACCCATCTACCACTGACCCACCCTGACCCATCTACCACTGACCCATCTACCACTGACCCACCCTGACCCTTCTACCACTGACCCACCCTGACCCATCTACCACTGACCCACCCTGACCCATCTACCACTGACCCACCCTGAACCATCTACCACTGACCCACCCTGACCCATCTACCACTGACCCACCCTGACCCATCTACCACTGACCCACCCTGACCCATCTACCACTGATCCACCCTGACCCATCTACCACTGATCCACCCTGACCCATCTACCACTGATCCACCCTGACCCATCTACCACTGACCCACCCTGACCCATCTACCAAATCAAATCAAATTGATTGATATAGCCCTTCTTACATCAGCTGATATCTCAAAGTGCTGTACAGAAACCCAGCCTAAAACCCCAAACAGCAAGCAATGCAGGTGTAGAAGCACGGTAGCTAGGAAAAACTCCCTTGAAAGGCCAAAACCTAGGAAGAAACCTAGAGAGGGACCAGGATATGAGGGGTGGCCAGTCCTCTTCTGGCTGTGCCGGGTGGAGATTATAACAGAACATGGCCAAGATTAGCAAATGTTCATAAATGACCAGCAGGGTCAAATAATAATAATCACAGTAGTTGTCGAGGGTGCAGCAAGTCAGCACCTCAGGAGTAAATGTCAGTTGGCTTTTCATAGCCGATCCCTGAGAGTATCTCTACCGCTCCTGCTGTCTCTAGAGAGTTGAAAACAGCAGGTCTGGGACAGGTAGCACATCCTCAGGGTTTCATAGCCGCAGGCAGAACAGTTGAAACTGGAGCAGCAGCACGGACAGGGGGACTGAGGACAGCAAGGAGTCATCATGCCAGGTAGTCCTGAGGCATGGTCCTAGGGCTCAGGTCCTCCGAGCGAGAGAAAGAAAGAGAGAAAGAGAGAATTAGAGAGAGCATACATATTCACACAGGACACCGGATAAGACAGGAAAAGTACTCCAGATATAACAGACTGACCCTAGCCCCCCGACACATAAACTACTGCAGCATAAATACTGGAGAATGAGACAGGAGGGGTCAGGAGACACCCCACCAGAACAGGGCCAAACAGGCAGGATATAACCCCACCCACTTTGCCAAAGCACAACCCCCACACTACTAGAGGGATATGTTCAACCACCAACTTACCATCCTGAGACAAGGCTGAGTATAGCCCACAAAGATCTCCGCCACGGCACAACCCAAGGGGGGGAGCCAATCCAGACAGGAAGATCACATCAGTGACTCATCCCACTCAAGTGACACACCCCTCCTAGGGACGGCATGGAAGAGCACCAGCAAGCCAGTGACTCAGCCCCTGTAATAGGGTTAGAGGCAGAGAATCCCAGTGGAGAGAGGGGAACCGGCCAGGCAGAGACCGCAAGGGCGGTTCGTCGCTCCAGTGCCTTGCCATTCACCTTCACACTGCTGGGCCAGACTACACTCAATCATAGGACCTACTGAAGAGAAAAGACATAAAGGTTGAAAATGAGTCTGCATCTCTCACATGGGTAGGCAGACCATTCCATAAAAATGGAGCTCTATAGGAGAAAGCCCTGCCTCCAGCTGTTTGCTTAGAAATTCTAGGGACAATTAGGAGGCCTGCGCCTTGTGACCGTAGCGTTCGTGTAGGTATGTACTGCAGGACCAAATCAGAGAGATAGGTAGGAGCAAGCCCATGTACTGCTTTGTAGGTTAGCAGTAAAACCTTGAAATCAGCCCTTGCCTTAACAGGAAGCCAGTGTAGAGAGGCTAGCACTGGAGTAATATGATCACATTTTTTGGGTTCTAGTTAGGATTCTAGCAGCCGTGTTTAGCACTAACTGAAGTTTATTTAGTGCTTTATCCGGGTAGCCGGAAAGTAGAGCATTTCAGTAGTCTAACCTAGAAGTAACAAAAGCATGGATTCATTTTTCTGCATCATTTTTGGACAGAAATGTTCTGATTTTTGAAATGTTACGTAGATGGAAAAAAGCTGTCCTTGAAACAGTCTTGATATGTTCGTCAAAAGAGAGATCAGGGTCCAGAGTAACGCCGAGGTCCTTCACAGTTTTATTTGAGACGACTGTACAACCATCAAGATTACTTGTCAGATTCAACAGAAGATCTCTTTGTTTCTTGGGACCTAGAACAAGCATCTCTGTTTTGTCCGAGTTTAAAAGTAGAAAGTTTGCAGCCATCCACTTCCTTATGTCTGAAACACAGGCTTCTAGCGAGGGCAATTTTTGGGCTTCACCATGTTTCATTGAAATGTACAGCTGTGTGTCATCCGCATAGCAGTGAAAGTTAAATGACATCCCCAAGAGGTAAAATACATAGTGAAAACAATAGTGGTCCTATAACGGAACCTTGAGGAGCACTGACATTTACAGTTGATTTGTCAGAGGACAAACCATTCACAGAGACAAACTGATATCTTTCCGACAGATAAGATCTAAACCAGGCCAGAACTTGTCATTGTAGACCAATTTGGGTTTCCAATCTCTCCAAAAGAATGTGGTGATCGATGGTATCAAAAGCAGCACTAAGGTCTAGGAGCACGAGGACAGATGCAGAGCCTCGGTCTGATGCCATTAAAAGGTAATTTACCACCTTCACAAGTGCAGTCTCAGTGCTATGGGGTCTAAAACCAGTTTTGGGGCTTCACCATGTTTCATTGGAAATGTACAGCTGTGTGTCATCCGCATAGCAGTGAATGTTAAATGACATCCCCAAGAGGTAAAATACATAGTGAAAACAATAGTGGTCCTATAACGGAACCTTGAGGAGCACCAAAATTTACAGTTGATTTGTCAGAGGACAAACCATTCACAGAGACAAACTGACAAATCTTTCCGACAGATAAGATCTAAACCAGGCCAGAACTTGTCCGTGTAGACCAATTTGGGTTTACAATCTCTCCAAAAGAATGTGGTGATCGATGGTATCAAAAGCAGAACTACGGTCTAGGAGCACGAGGTCATATACAGATCCCCGCTCTGACGCCATTAAAAGGTCATTTACCACCTTCACAAGTGCAGTCTCAGTGCTATGATGGGGTCTAAAACCAGACTGAAGCGTTTCGTATACATTGTTTGTCTTCAGGAAGGAAGTGAGTTGCTGTGCAACAGCTTTTTCTACAATTTTTGAGAGAAATGGAAGATTCGATATAGGCCGATAGTTTTTTATATTTTCTGGGTCAAGCTTTGGCTTTTTCAAGAGAGGCTTTATTACTGCAACTTTTAGTGAGTTTGGTACACATCCGGTGGATAGAGAGATGTTTATTATGTTCAACATAGGAGGGCCAAGCACAGGAAGCAGCTCTTTCAGTAGTTTAGTTGGAATAGGGTCCAGTATGCAGCTTGAAGGTTTAGAGGCCATGATTATTTTCATCATTGTGTCACAGAGAACACAGAGAACACAGAGAACACCCGGGTAACAGAGAAAATCCGGGTAACAGAACACCTGGGTAACAGAGAACACATCAAGTGTTTAGCTGGAGGAAATCACTTTACTAGTGTTGTCTCTGTGTGTTACAGACAGACAGACACCTTTTGGCACAACATTACATTGTTTTCTATAATCACTTCGGTACCAATTTCATAACCCTGTGGTCATTTTTCAAAACTCTAGATACAAAACTCAAAACGGTCATCACATGCTGTCCAATGTTCAAAACATTGCATTGTGCATTCATATCTTTAAAGAAACCTTGCACTTGCGGAATCATTGGTTCAAATAACCTATTTATCATGAAATACCATAGGAACATTCCTTTAGATCATCCACACACAAGATACCGATAGTTTCACTGTGTAGTTGTTCGTATAATCATTAAATATTGTAGTACAAAATATGTGATACATGTTTCATTATGCTACTACACGTAAATACATCACTGTAAAAGGACTAATAGAGAGAATACTACAGACACAGTGGAATCCTTGAACAAAATGTTACATTTATTGATGAAATACAATAAAATCACAACAAAGATTTCTTTGAATCAAAGCAAAAATAATTAGCGACAAAAAAAGAAAAAACAGTTAGAGGTCAACTGCAGTGTTCCTCACCTGGCTTACTGTAAAACATCACTGCAGTGTTCCTCACCTGGCTTACTGTAAAACATCACTGCAGTGTTCCTCACCTGGCTTACTGTAAAACATCACTGCAGTGTTCCTCACCTGGCTTACTGTAAAACATCACTGCAGTGTTCCTCACCTGGCTTACTGTAAAACATCACTGCAGTGTTCCTCACCTGGCTTACTGTAAAACATCACTGCAGTGTTCCTCACCTGGCTTACTGTAAAACATCACTGGAGTGTTCCTCACCTGGCTTACTGTAAAACATCACTGCAGTGTTCCTCACCTGGCTTACTGTAAAACATCACTGCAGTGTTCCTCACCTGGCTTACTGTAAAACATCACTGCAGTGTTCCTCACCTGGCTTACTGTAAAACATCACTGCAGTGTTCCTCACCTGGCTTACTGTAAAACATCACTGCAGTGTTCCTCACCTGGCTTACTGTAAAACATCACTGCAGTGTTCCTCACCTGGCTTACTGTAAAACATCACTGCAGTGTTCCTCACCTGGCTTACTGTAAAAAGCAAAACAAAAGATTAATTACTGTACTTCTATATTTCCATCAACCCTGTCTTGTGGATTTGGCCACAGGTTCTCATCCACATCACAATGGATGTTTTCATTGGCCAAACATCTTGGGAAGAATCTTTGGGCGAATCCAGACCTGACACCGGTCTGCCATTGCATGTGTCATCCATGGCCTGGAGGAGGGTGGCTTGTTCATGAGGGCGCCTATCACATACCTTCCACCTCCACAAGGAGAAAAATTCCTCAATCGGGTTAAGGAAAGGAGAGTATGGGGGTAAGTACAGGGTGGTAAATTGTGGATGGGCCTGAAACCAGGCTTGCACCATTTGAGCATGGTGGAACCTGACATTATCCCACACATTGACATAGGTCATGCCATCAGCTCTACAGACCTGATTTAGCTCATCAAGGAAGGTTACATTCGAACAGCGAATCATGTGGCTGCCTGCAACTCAATATATAGAGTATATAGAGTAGAGCGCTTTAGTTGTTGTTCGACCTAACATTAGAACGGGCAAGATGAGTAATCTAAGCAACTTTGACCGTGGTATGATTGTTGATGCCACACATGGTGATTCCAGCATCTCAGAAACAGCTGCCTTCCTGGGATTTTTACGCACTACAGTCTCTAGAGTTTACAGAGAATGGTGCGATAAACAAAACACACTTAGTGAGCTGCAGTTCTGTGGGGAAAACACCTTGTTAATGAGAGAGGTCAGAGGAGAATGTCCAGACTCATTCAAGCTAACAGAAAGGCCACAAATGGTCAAATAACAGCTGTTTAAAACAGTGGTGTGCAGAATGGCATCTCTTAACGTACAACACCGTGAATAATTCAGGCTGTTGTGGAGGAAAAAGGGGGTCCTACCCAGTACTAGATAGGTGTACCTAATAAAGTGGCCGGTGAGTGTACAGTAATGTCAAATCTGAAAACACGGTCTGGAAAAGTGGTACATGGGACCATAGAAACAGTGTCTGATAAAGAATGATGATGAAACATTACATCCATAGATAATGTCGTCCAATTGGTTCATGTTCCACGGTAATTGGTGTCAATGGATCTCGTTATCCTGAAACTTTCATGATCTAAACATGGAATATTGTTCGTCAGTTTCCATAAAACTACATTAAGTGTAACGCAACAGTTACTTATCATGTTGAGCAGTTGTATCAATTGATAGTTAGATCATTGTAATGACATGAATAGACAGTCATCTCAGATGTAATGTGTGAATTGCATTTTGAAATGGTGATACTTTGAAGTTAAGTTGTGTCATTTTGAACAGGTGATTTTAGTGCAATGAACAAATGATCTTAGCTTTATGTGTATTGTATCCAAGCAATTGGAAAAAGTGTTAGTTTTGAAGAATTTGTATCCAAGAAATTGGAAAAAGTGTCCAAAGTTTTTAAAAATGTGCATTTTAATCATTAGTTGTGAGTTTTGTGTCTAGAGTATTGAAAAAGGACATCAAGTTTTTTTTAAATTAGTGCCAAAATGATTGTAAAAAAACCTGTAATGTTCCACAGCAATCAGCGCTGTTAGGAGACGTCTACTGCATGTGAATTACGCAAGGTTGATTATGCGTACGGTTAAAGAAAACTGGTTAAATATGAATGTTGTACTGTATCAGTGGGATAGAGGGGGTTAAATTACAGAGAGAGGAACATTTTATTTACAGAGACACGGGAGGCAACCAGCAGAGGAGAGATAGCAGCGTGAGAGAGAAGAGAGAGAGTAGAAGGGGAGAATGAAAGATGGGGAGAGAGAGAGAGAAGAGAGAGAGTATAAGGGGAGAATGAAAGATGGGGAGAGAGTGAGAGAGACAGAGACAGAGACAGAGATAGAGTAGAAGGGGAGAATGAAAGATGGGGAGAGAGAGAGAGAGAGAGAAGGAGACAGAGTAGACAGGGAGAATTAAAGATGGAGAGAGAAAGAGACAGAGAGAGAGAGAGAGAGGGGGAAATGAAAGATGGAGAGGAAGAGAGAGTAGATGGGGAGAGAGAGAGAAAACAATGTACTGAGCAAATGTCAAATTGGCTTTTACCAAATTACCGTACAACAGACCATGTATTCACCCTGCACACCCTAATTGACAATCAAACAAACCAAAACAAAGGCAAAGTCTTCTCATGCTTTGTTGATTTCAAAAAAGCCTTCGACTCAATCTGGTATGAGGGTCTGCTATACAAACTGATGGAAAGTGGTGTTGGGGGTAAAACATACGACATTATAAAATCCATGTACACAAACAACAAGTGTGCGGTTAAAATTGGCAAAAACACACACATTTCTTCACACAGGGTCGTGGGGTTAGACAGGGATGCAGCTTAAGCCCCACCCTCTTCAATATATATATCAACGAATTGGCGAGGGCACTAGAAAAGTCTGCAGCACCCGGCCTCCCCTGCTAGAATCCGAAGTCAAATGTCTGCTGTTTGCTGATGATCTGGTGCTTCTGTCACCAACCAAGGAGGGCCTACAGCAGCACCTAGATCTTATGCACAGATTCTGTCAGACCTGGGCCCTGACAGTAAATCTCAGTAAGACCAAAATAATGGTGTTCCAAAAAGGTCCAGTCACCAGGACCACAAATACAAATTCCATCTAGACACTGTTGCCCTAGAGCACACAAAAAACTATACATACCTTGGCCTAAACATCAGCACCACAGGTAACTTCCACAAAGCTGTGAACGATCTGAGAGACAAGGCAAGAAGGGCATTCTATGCCATCAAAAGAAACATAAATTTCAACATACCAATTAGGATCTGGCTAAAAATACTTGAATCAGTCATAGAGCCCATTGCCCTTTATGGTTGTGAGGTCTGGGGTCCGCTCACCAACCAAGACTTCACAAAATGGGACAAACACCAAATTGAGACTCTGCACGCAGAATTCTGCAAAAATATCCTCCGTGTACAACGTAGAACACCAAATAATGCATGCAGAGCAGAATTAGGCCGATACCCACTAATTATCAAAATCCAGAAAAGAGCTGTTAAATTCTACAACCACCTAAAAGGAAGCGATTCACAAACCTTCCATAACAAAGCCATCACCTACAGAGAGATGAACCTGGAGAAGAGTCCCTAAGCAAGCTGGTCCTGGGGCTCTGTTCACAAACACAAACACACACTACAGAGCCCCAGGACAGCAGCACAATTAGACCCAACCAAATTATGAGAAAACAAAAAGATAACTACTTAACACATTGGAAAGAATTAACAAAAAAACAGAGCAAACTAGAATGCTATTTGGCCCTACACAGAGAGTACACAGCGGCAGAATACCTGACCACTGTGACTGACCCAAAATTAAGGAAAGCCTTGACTATGTACAGACTCAGTGAGCATAGCCTTGCTATTGAGAAAGGCCGCCGTAGGCAGACATGGCTCTCAAGAGAAGACAGGCTATGTGCTCACTGCCCACAAAATGAGGTGGAAACTGAGCTGCACTTCCTAACCTCCTGCCCAATGTATGACCATATTAGAGGGACATATTTCCCTCAGATTACACAGATCCACAAAGAATTTGAAAACAAATCCAATTTTGAAAAACTCCCATATCTACTGGGTGAAATTCCACAGTGTGCCATCACAGCAGCAAGATTTGTGACCTGTTGCCACGAGAAAAGGGCAACCAGTGAAGAACAAACACCATTGTAAATACAACCCATATTTATGCTTATTTATTTTATCTTGTGTCCTTTAGCCATTTGTACATTGTTAGAACACTGTATATATATATAATATGACATTTGTAATGTCTTTACTGTTTTGAAACTTCTGTATGTGTAATGTTTACTGTTAATTTTTGTTGTTTTTCACTTTATATATTCACTTTGTATGTTGTCTACCTCACTTGCTTTGGCAATGTTAACACATGTTTCCCATGCCAATAAAGCCCTTGAATTGAAATTGAATTGAGAGAGGAGACAGAGTAGACGGGGAGAATTAAAGATGGAGAGAGAGAAAGAGACAGAGAGAGAGAGAGAGAGAGGGGGAAATGAAAGATGGAGAGGAAGAGAGAGTAGATGGGGAGAATGAAAGATGGGGAGAGAGAGAGAGAGAGGGGGAAATGAAAGATGGAGAGGAAGAGAGAGTAGAGGGGGAGAATGAAAGGGTGAGAAAAGAGAGTCACCGTCCTAACGGAAATGCTGATAGAACCCAGGAGACAGATTGTAGCCAAATACATGTCATTCGTTCCACCCTGATCTCTCTCTCTCTTCTGAACCACATTCTTGTAATGGGAATGACTCAAATGTAAGCTTCTTTATTGGCAGGAAAAACTTTGTGTCAATATCGTCAAAGGTGCAAGTTAAACAATATCCATTGTTATAAAATAACGAAGAAAAATAATATAAATGGTAGTAAATTATAATTCAAAATAAATCAAATGGTAACAGTCAATAGTAGAAATACAAATAAAATGCTAAACATGGAAAAGGAAACTATATCGAACTTATCGCACTATATCGCACTACATCAGTTGTCACGCCCGCTCTCCCTCCCTGGCGCTCCAGGGATCCAGGCTACCCTGCACTACGTACCTCTGCCACCATCATTACGCACACCTGCCACCATCATTATGCACACCTGCCACCATCATTACGCACACCTGCCACCATCATTACGCACACCTGCCACCATCATTACGCACACCTGCCACCATCATTACGCACACCTGCCACCATCATTACTCACACCTGCCAACATCATTACTCACACCTGCCACCATCATTACACACACCTGCCACCATCATTACGCACACCTGCCACCATCATTACGCACACCTGCCACCATCATTACACACCTCCCACCATCATTACACACCTGCCGACATCATTACACACCTGCCACCATCATTACACACTTGCCGACATCATTACACACCTCCCACCATCATTACACACCTGCCGACATCATTACACACCTGCCACCATCATTACACACCTCCCACCATCATTACACACCTGCCGACATCATTACACACCTCCCACCATCATTACACACCTGCCACCATCATTACACACCTGCCACCATCAATATGTACTCCTGCCACCATCATTACGCACACCTGCCACCATCATTATGCACACCTGCCACCATCATTACACACACCTGCCACCATCATTACACACCTGCCACCATCATTACACACCTGCCACCATCATTACACACCTCCCACCATCATTACTCACACCTGCCCCCATCATTATGCACACCTGCCACCATCATTACACACACCTGCCACCATCATTACACACACCTGCCACCATCATTACACACCTGCCACCATCATTATGCACACCTGCCACCATCATTACTCACACCTGCCACCATTATTACTCACACCTGCCACCATCATTACACACCTGCCACCATCATTACACACCTGCCACAATCACCTCTCTGTTCCGGACGTTCAAGACAACCAATTCTCATAGCTTTTAGCCGTACCCTTATCCTATTCCTCCTCTGTTCCTCTGGTGATGTAAAGGTGAATACAGGCCCTGCAGTGCCTAGCTCCACTCCTATTCCCCAGGCGCTCTCTTTAGATGACTTCTGTAACTGTAAAAGCCTTGGTTTCATGCATGTTAACATTAGAAGCCTCCTCCCTACGTTTGTTTAATTCACTGCTTTAGCACACTCTGCCAACCCGAGCCGTGTCTGAATCCTGGCTTAGGAAGACCACCAAAAATTCTGAAATCTCCATCCCTAACTACAACATTTTCAGACAAGATAGAACGGCCAAAGGGGGCGGTGTTGCAATCTACTGCAAAGATAGCCTGCAGAGTTCTGTCCTACTATCCAGGTCTGTACCCAAAAAACGTATACTTTTAAAAATCCACCTTTCTAAAAACAAGTCTCTCACCGTTGCCGCCTGCTATAGACCACCCTCTGCCCCCAGCTATGCTCTGGACACCATATGTGAACTGATTGCCCCCCATCTATCTTCAGAGCTCGTGCTGCTAGGAGACCTAAACTGGAACATGCTTAACACCCCAGGCATCCTACAATCTAAGCTTGATGCCCTCAATCTCACACAAATTATCAATGAACCTACCAGGTACCACCCCAAAGCCATAAACACAGGCACCCTCATAAATATCCTCTTAACCAACTTGCCCTCTAAATACACCTCTGCTGTTTTCAACCAAGATCTCAGCGATCACTGCCTCATTGCCTGCATCCGTAATAGGTCAGCGGTCAAACGACCTCCACTCATCACTGTCAAACGCTCCCTAAAACACTTCAGCAAGCAGGCCTTTCTAATCGACCTGGCCGGGGTATCCTGGAAGGATATTGATCTCATCCCGTCAGTAGAGAATGCCTGGTTATTTTTTTAAATGCCTTCCTCCTTAAATAAGCATGCCCCATTCAAGAAATGTAGAACCAGGAACAGATATAGCCCTTGGTTCACTCCAGACCTGACTGACCTTAACCAACACAAAAACATCCTATGGCGTTCTACATTAGCATCGAACAGCTCCCGTGATATGCAACTTTTCAGGGAAGCTAGAAACCAATATACACAGGCAGTTAGAAAAGCTTCCTGCAACACAAACTCAAAAACGTTCTGGGACACTGTAAAGTCCATGGAGAATAAGAACACCTCCTCCCAGCTGCCCACTGCACTGAGGATAGGAAACACTGTCACCCCCGATAAATCCACTATAATTGAGAATTTCAATAAGCATTTTTCTATGGCTGGACATGCTTTCCACCTGGCTGCCCCTACCCCGGTCAACAGCACTGCACCCCCCACAGCAACTCGCCCAAGCCTTCCCCATTTCTCCTTCTCCCAAATCAAGTCAGCTATGTTCTGAAACAGCTGCAAAATCTGGACCCCTACAAATCAGCCGGGCTCGACAATCTGGACCCTTTCTTTCTAAAATTATCAGCCGAAATTGTTGCCACCCCTATTTACTAGCCTGTTCAACCTCTCTTTCGTGTCGTCTGAGATTCCCAAAGATTGGAAAGCAGCTGCGGTCATCCCCCTCTTCAAAGGGGGGGACACTCTTGACCTAAATGGCTACAGACCTATATTTATCCTACCCTGCCTTTCTAAGGTCTTCGAAAGCCAAGTCAACAAACAGATTACCGACCATTTCGAATCTCACCATACCCTCTCTGCTATGCAATCTGGTTTCAGAGCTGGTCATGGGTGCACCTCAGCCACGCTCAAGGTCCTAAACGATATCTTAACCGCCATCGATAAGAAGCAATACTGTGCAGCCGTATTCATTGACCTGGCCAAGGTTTTCGACTCTGTCAATCACCACATCCTCATCGGCAGACTCGACAGCCTTGGTTTCTCAAATGATTGCCTCGCCTGGTTCACCAACTACTTCTCTGATAGAGTTCAGTGTGTCAAATCGGAGGGCCTTTTGTCCGGGCCTCTGGCAGTCTCTATGAGGGTGCCACAGGTTTCAATTCTTGGACCGACTCTCTTCTCTGTATACATCAATGATGTCGCTCTTGCTGCTGGTGAGTCTCTGATCTACCTCTACGCAGATGACACCATTTTGTATACTTCTGGCCCTTCTTTGGACACTGTGTTAACAACCCTCCAGACGAGCTTCAATGCCATACAACTCTCCTTCCGTGGCCTCCAATTGCTCTTAAATACAAGTAAAACTAAATGCATGCTCTTCAACCGATCGCTGCCTGCACCTGCCCGCCCGTCCAACATCACTACTCTGGACGGTTCTGACTTAGAATATGCGGACAACTACAAATACCTTGGTGTCTGGTTAGACTGTAAACTCTCCTTCCAGACTCACATCAAACATTTCCAATCCAAAGTTAATTCTAGAATTGGCTTCCTATTTCGCAACAAAGCATCCTTCGGTCATGCTGCCAAACATACCCTTGTAAAACTGTCCATCCTATCGATCCTCGACTTCGGCGATGTCATTTACAAAATAGCCTCCAACACACTACTCAATAAATTGGATGCAGTCAATCACAGTGCCATCCGTTTTGTCACCAAAGCCCCATATACGACCCACCACTGCGACCTGTACCCCGTTGGCTATCTCAGCGTCGCCAAACCCACTGGCTCCATGTCATCTACAAGACCCTGCTAGGTAAAGTCCCCCCTTATCTCAGCCCTGCTGGTCACCATAGCAGCACCCACCCATAGCACGCGCTCCAGCAGGTATATCTCTCTGGTCACCCCCAAAACCATTTATTCCTTTAGTCGCCTCTCCTTCCAGTTCTCTGCTGCCAATGACTGGAATGAACTGCAAAAATCTCTGAAACTGGAAACACTTATTAACACTTATCTCCCTCACTTGCTTTAAGCACTAGCTGTCAGAGCAGCTCACAGATGACTACACCTGTACATAGCCCATCGATAATTTAGCCAAAACAACTACCTCTCCCCCTACTGTATTTATTTTATTTATTTATCTCTACTTTGCACATTCTTCCACTGCAAATCTACCATTCCAGTGTTTTACTTGCTATATTGTATTTACTTCGCCACCATGGCCTTTTTTTGCCTTTACCTCCCTTATCTCACCTCATTTGCTCACATCGTATATAGACTTGTTTCTACTGTATTATTGACTGTATGTTTGTTTTACTCCATGTGTAACTCTGTGTCATTGTATGTGTCGAACTGCTTTGCTTTATCTTGGCCAGGTCGCAATTGTAAATGAGAACTTGTTCTCAACTTGCCTACTTGGTTAAATAAAGGTAAAATAAATAAATAAATAAATCACAGAGAGAGATAGAGACTGGATGAGCAGGTCTATAGAGCTCACAGAGAGAGAGAGAGAGAGAGAGAGAGAGAGAGAGAGAGAGACTGGTTGAACAGGTCTATAGAGCTCACAGAGAGAGATAGAGACTGGTTGAACAGGTCTATAGAGCTCACAGAGAGAGAGAGAGAGACTGGTTGAACAGGTCTATAGAGCTCACAGAGAGAGATAGAGACTGGTTGAACAGGTCTATAGAGCTCACAGAGAGAGAGAGAGAGACTGGTTGAACAGGTCTTTAGAGCTCACAGAGAGAGAGAGAGACTGGTTGAACAGGTCTATAGAGCTCACAGAGAGAGAGACTGGTTGAACAGGTCTATAGAGCTCACAGAGAGAGAGAGAGACTGGTTGAACAGGTCTATAGAGCTCACAGAGAGAGATAGAGACTGGTTGAACAGGTCTATAGAGCTCACAGAGAGAGAGAGAGACTGGTTGAACAGGTCTATAGAGCTCACAGAGAGAGATAGAGACTGGTTGAACAGGTCTATAGAGCTCACAGAGAGAGAGAGTGAGAGAGACTGGTTGAACAGGTCTATAGAGCTCACAGAGAGAGAGAGAGATAGAGACTGGTTGAACAGGTCTATAGAGCTCACAGAGAGAGAGAGTGAGAGAGACTGGTTGAACAGGTCTAAATAAAAATAAAATAAAGGTGAAATAAAAAATAAAATAAAAATAAAAAATCTACACAGGATTCAGGATTGTAATCAAGCGGGTCGGATCTGATGGCTGATGACACTGTTCCTAATTAAATGTTGAATCACCTGCTTCTTGACTCCAGCGTCGGTCCTTACACCAGTACTACAATCATCATCATCATACAACCACCATCACTAAACTGCTATCATTACCATCACTCCCTCCACTACTATTTGGAGTAATAATCCAAACAATAATAATAATAATAATAATAGTAATAAAAATATTCTAATGCTTAGAAGTTACTGCTTACTTGTTTACTATGCAGGTGTTATTATTCAGTGTCCCTCAGGCTATGGCAGGCAAATACAAGTTTGGCTGCAAGAGGAGCTGTTGCTCCTTCGCCCGTGAGCATTTTTTGTTTTTCCTCTCGGTTTAAATTTGGAATAAATATAACACTTTCTGTGAATAAGTAGTGAGGAATATTTCTCACAGTTAAGGAGAAGGAGCATCTCTGTTTCTACTTCTCCTGTCGTGCAGTGACCGCATAGACGCTCCTCTTTGGGTAGCCATGTCTTTTTATGTCTGTCGGTTTCCGTTGCCAGTTGCTGGTCAATCAGCCTGTATTTGGTAAGGATCTGTCTCTACTTCGTTTCTCTGACAGAGTAGAGATAATCAGCCAATTCATATTCTCTGTTTTGAGCCAGATATCAATTTAGTTGACTTTGGGATTGACTTTTCTTTCCTTTTTCCAATGTTGTAAATATGAGACCGTTGACTGGTTTATGATTTTGTTTCTTTTGAAGCAGTGCAGGTGTCAGCTTGGTTGTTTAGGACCAACACCAGCTGACTGAGGGCTCGTTTCTGGGCTCAGCTCTTGGGTTTGAAGTGCTTTAAATTGAAGACTATCAGGAATCAAGGTAAGACCCAGATGCTGTCGAAGTAACCATGTTTAATGTTCCACCAGAGGGAGGCAGAAGACAGGTCAAGGCAGGCAGATGTCGGTAAATCCAGAGGAAGGCAGAGGTACAGGTCAGCGGGCAGGCTCAGGGTTGGGGGCAGAGTGGTCAGGCAGGCAGGCTCAGGATTGGGGGCAGAGTGGTCAGGCAGGCAGGCTCAGAGACAGGACAGGCAAGGGTCAAGACCAGGAGGAATAGCAAAAAGGGAATAGAAGCAGGAGTAAATTAGGAGGGAAAACATGTTGGTAGACTTGAAAAACATACAAGACAAACTGGCACAGAGACAGGAAACACAGGGATATATACACTGGCACAGAGAGACAGGAAACACAGGGATAAATACACCAGGGATAATAAGTGACACCTGGAGGGGGTTGAGACAATCACAAGGACAGGTAAAACAGATCAGGACGTGACAGTACCCCCCCCTCTCTAAGGATGCCACTACCTGGTTGACTGGGGTGTCGGCGGTGAAAGTCGGCGATGAGGGCCGGGTCCAAGATGTCTTTTGCGGGAACCCAGCACCTCTCCTCCGGGCTATAACACTCCCAGTCAACCAGGAACTGGAAACCCCATGGAAGCTCCATGATCAAACCCTCAGGAGGCGTCTCACGCTGGCTGGCCATCGATGACATGCGGAGGAGGAATGGGCCTAGAAACAGTACAGGAGTACAGGAGGGGACTGAGCACGCATCCCTGGGGAGCTCCTGTGTTGAGGATCAGCGTGGTAGATGTGTTGTTATCTACCCTTACCACCTGGGGGTGGCCTTTCATGAAGTCCAGGATCTAGTTGCAGAGGGAGGTGTTTAGTCCCAGGATCCTTAGCTTAGTGATGAACTATGAGGGCACTATGGTGTTGAACGCTGAGCTGTAGTCAACGAACAGCATTCTCACATAGGTGTTCCTTTGTCCAGGTGGGAAAGGGCAGTGTTGAGTGCAATAGAGATTGCATCATCTGTGGATCTGTTAGTGCGGTATGCAAATTGGAGTGGGTCTAGGGTTTCTGGGATAATGGTGTTGATGTGAGCCATTACCAACCTTTGAAAGCACTTCATGGCTACAGATGTGAGTGCTACGGGTCGGTAGTCATTTAGGCAGGTTGCATCATTACCTTAGGTTTAGTTCATTAGGTTTCTTGGGCACATGGACTATAGTGTTCTGCTTGAAACATGTTAGTACAGACTCGGACAGGCAGAGGTTAAAAATGTCAGTGAAGACACTTGCCAGTTGGTCAGCACATGCTCGCAGTACACGTCTTGGTAATCCATCTGGCCTTGTGAATGTTGACCTGTTTAAAAGTCTTACTCACATTGGTTGCGGAGAGCGTGATCTCACAGTCTTCTGGAACAGATGGTGCTCTCATGCATGTTTAAGTGTTATTTGCCTCGAAGCGATCATAGAAGTAGTTTAGCTCATCTGGTAGGCTCGTGTCACTGGGCAGCTCTCGGCTGTGCTTCATTTGTAGTCTGTAATGGTTTTGCAAGCCCTGCCACATCCGACGAGCATCAGAGCCGGTGTAGTATTGATCTCAGTCCTGTATTGATGGTTTGCCTGTTTGATGGTTCATCGGAGGGCATAGCGGGATTTCTTGTAAGCTTCCGGGTTAGAGTCCCACTCCTTGAAAGCGGCAGCTCTAGCCTTTAGCTCAGTGCGGATGTTGACTTTAATCCATGGCTTCTGGTTGGGGTATGTACGTACGGTCACTGTGGGGATATGTAAATACAGTGCATTCGGAAAGGACCCTTTCCCATTTTCCACATTTTGTTAATTAAGTTACAGCCTTATTCTAAAATGTATTAAATAAAAATGTTTCCGCACAATAAATATAATGACAAAGCGAAAACAGGTTTTAGAAAAAAAAACATATGTTTTCAGACTCAGACGCTCTATGAGTGCAAAATAGAGCTCAGGTGCATCCTGTTTCAATTGACCATCCTTGAGCTGTTTTTACATCTTGTTTGGAGTCCACCTGTGATAATTTCAATTGATAGGACATCATTTGGAAAGGTACACACCTGTCTATATAAGGTCCCACAGTTGACAGTGCAAGTCAGGGCAAAAACCAGGTAATGACGTCAAAGGAATTGTCCATAGAGATCAAATACAGGATTGTGCCGAGGCACAGATCTGGGGAAGGGTACCAAAACATTTCTGCAGCATTGAAGGTCCGCAAGAACACAGTGACCTCCACCATTCTGGAGCATTGAAGGTCCGCAAGAACACAGTGGCCTCCATCATTCTGAAATGGAAGAAGTTTGGAACCACCAAGACTCTTAGAGCAGAACCACACTGAGCACTCGGGGGAGAAAGGCCTTGGTCAGGGAGGTGACCAAGAACCTGATGGTCACTCTGACAGCGCTCAAGAGTTCCTCTGTGGAGATGGGATAACCTTCCAGAAGGACAACCATCTCTGCAGCACTCCACCAATCAGGCCTTTATCGTAGAGTGGCCAGACGGAAGCCACTCTTCAGTAAAAGGCACATGACAGCCCGTTTGGAGTTTGCCTTAAGTTACCTAAAGGACTCTCAGACCATAACAGACAAGATTTGCTTGTCTGATGAAACCAAGATTGAACTCTTTGGCCTGAATCCAAGCGTCACGTCTAGAGGAAACCTGACGTCATCCCTACGGTGAAGCAATGGTGGTGGCAGCTGTGGAGATGTTTTTCAGGGGCTGGGACTGGGAGACTAGTCAGGATCGAGAGAAAGATGAATGGAACAAAGTACAGAGAGATCCTTGATGAAAACCTGCTCCAGAGCACTCAGGACATCAGACTAGGGCGAAGGTTCACCTTCCAACAGAATAACGACCCTAAGCACACAGCCAAGACTACGCAGGAGTGGCTTCGGGACAAGATTCTGAATGTCCTTGAGTGGCCCAAACTTGAGCCTGGACTTTAACCTGATCGAACATCTCTGGAGAGACCTGAAAATAGCTGTGCAGCTTCGCTCCCCATCCAACCTGACAGAGCTTGAGAGGATCTACAGAGAAGAATGGGAGAAACTCCCCAAATACAGGTGTGCCAAGCTTGTAGATTGATGAGGGAAGAAAACTATTTAATCCATTTAAGAATAATGTTGTAATGTAACTAAATGTGTAAAAAGTCCAGGGGTCTGAATACTGTATTTTTATAATGAATTATGTCTCGCTCCCTCTTTGTCTGTCTCTGTCTCTCTCCCTCTCCTTTTCTCGCTCTTTCTCTACCTCTCTCCCTCGCTCTCCCTCTTTCTCTCTACTCTCTCTCCTTCTCTCTGTCTCTCTGTCTCTCTTACTCCCTCTCCTGAAACAGTCTTTTAATTGGACTGTCCAATCAGAGTTTCAAAGTCAATGACGATTTTTCAATCCGCTATTTTACCTACGTGTAATCAGGCACTGACCCAACCCATACGTTTCTGGACCAATCAGACTACCCCGAATGTGTTTCGTTGAAGGGCTGAGGAGGCACTCAGAATCAGACTCATTGCAGAGAAGAACTAACGTCCGTGGGCGTAGCGTTTGGTTGTAGCAAGGAGTCTGGGTAGCCATTTGGGAAGCAGGAAATAGAAACTGAAGATTACCCAAATCAAATAAAATAAAATCAAATGTTTTTATATAGCCCTTTGTACATCAGCTGATATCTCAAAGTGCTGTACAGAAACCCAGCCTAAAACCCCAAACAGCAAGCAATGCAGGTGTAGAAGCACGGTGGCTAGGAAAAACTCCCTAGAAAGGCCAAAACCTAGGAAGAAACCTAGAGAGGAACCAGGCTATGTGGGGTGGCCAGTCCTCTTCTGGCTGTGCTGGGTGGAGATTATAACAGAACCCATAACCCTTTATTCAACATCTAAAGCCTGGTGTTTCTCTCTCTCTCTCTCTCTCTGTCTGTCTGTCTCTCTCTCTATCTGTCTCTCTCTCTCTGTGTCTCTCTGTCTCTCTGTCTGTCTCTCTCTCTCTCTCTCTCTCTCTCTCTCTCTCTCTCTCTCTCTCTCTCTCTCCATCTGTCTCTCTCTCTCTCCATCTGTCTCTCTCTCTGTCTCACTGTCTCTCTCTCTCTCTCTCTCTCTCTCTCTCTCTCCATCTGTCTCTCTCTCTCTCCATCTGTCTCTGTCTCTCTGTCTCTCTCTCTCTCTCTCTCTCTCTCTCTCTCTCTCTCTCTCTCTCTATCTGTCTCACTATCTCTCTCTCTGTCTCTCTCTCTCTTTCTTTCTTTCTCTGTCTCTCTCTCTCTGTCTTTTTCTTCTCTTCTTTCTCCCCCCTCTGTATACTCCTTCTTCTCCCTCTTCACTCCCTAAATCCCTCAACCCTGCACAACAATAACCCTGGGGAGTAGCCCTCCTTCCTCTTCCTCCTCCTCAGTCAACGCCATGGTAATGATCCCAAAGTGGTACCAGGATGATAATGACCAGGGTTTAAGAGTAGGACAGACTAGGACCAGGTGCAGCCCAGTGAGAAGCCTCTCTATCTCTCTCCTCCTCAACAGGAAACACTAAGATTACTGGTCAATTAGTGTAAACAGTAACAGCAGTTATCAACTGCTGCTTCACCATCAACACACACTGAGAGCAGAGCGTTGCTACACACACACACACACACACACACACACACACACACACACACACACACACACACACACACACACACACACACACACACACACACACACACACACACACACACACACACACACACACACACACACGCTGCATATCCGTCTGGGTCACAGTTACTTTCATTGTGTAGTTTCAAACTACCTTCACCCCAGATTACTATATAAATCTCCCCAATAAACAGAGTACCCCTCTCCCCAATAAACAGAGTACCCCCTCTCCCCAATAAACAGAGTACCCCCTCTCCCCAATAAACAGAGTACCCCTCTCCCAATAGAGAAAGTACCCCCTCTCCCCAATAAAGAAAGAAAGTACCCCCTCTCCCCAATAAACAGAGTACCCCCTCTCCCCAATAAACAGAGTACCCCTCTCCCAATAGAGAAAGTACCCCCTCTCCCCAATAAAGAAAGAAAGTACGCCCTCTCAATTTAAACACAGAGCTAAATAGCTGAAACCCACACAATAAAATCACTTTGTTCCATCCCCCCCCCCCCACCCACCCCGCTAGATCAATTTTCATTCGGAAGAGTCAGCTTTTTAAACCAACATGGCTCAGTTTAAATTGTTTTTACATTGTAGTACAAAAAAAATCTAATTTGATGTGCATTTTGACATAAAATGACTACATCCTGTAGCAATGAAGGTTTTTTCCCTGTTCCCCTGTTGAGTTGACATTGGATATAATAACCTACTGTGAAAATAATCAGCTACATTTTAAACAACATTTCAGCTGAACGTCAAATAGGTGTCTGTAATAATCCAGTGTGCTGTTTCATAACCATCCCAGCGTGAAATCCTAAACGTCACCATAACACCTATGGGCCCTGGACAAAAGTAATGCACTATGTAGGGAACTGGGATCCATTTTGGGACACCGCCTTAGATGGTTATCCTCCTCTATCACTGTAACACACACTCTCTTATTCAGGTTAACGGTCCTCATATCTCAGTGTGTCTCTTATTCAGGTTAACAGTCCTCATATCTCAGTGTGTCTCTTATTCAGGTTAATGGTCCTCACAGTGTGTCTCTTATTCAGGTTAACGGTCCTCATATCTCAGTGTGTCTCTTATTCAGGTTAACAGTCCTCATATCGCAGTGTGTCTCTTATTCAGGTTAACGGTCCTCATAGTGTGTCTCTTATTCAGGTTAATGGTCCTCATATCTCAGTGTGTCTCTTATTCAGGTTAACGGTCCTCATATCTCAGTGTTTCTCTTATTCAGGTTAACGTTCCTCGCAGTGTGTCTCTTATTCAGGTTAACGGTCCTCATATCTCAGTGTGTCTCTTATTCAGGTTAACGGTCCTCATATCGCAGTGTGTCTCTTATTCAGGTTAACGGTCCTCATAACTCAGTGTGTCTCTTATTCAGGTTAACGGTCCTCATATCTCAGTGTGTCTCTTATTCAGGTTAACGGTCCTCATATCTCAGTGTGTCTCTTATTCAGGTTAACGGTCCTCATATCTCAGTGTGTCTCTTATTCAGGTTAACGGTCCTCATAACTCAGTGTGTCTCTTATTCAGGTTAACGGTCCTCATATCTCAGTGTGTCTCTTATTCAGGTTAATGGTCCTCACAGTGTGTCTCTTATTCAGGTTAACGGTCCTCATATCTCAGTGTGTCTCTTATTCAGGTTAACGGTCCTCATATCTCAGTGTGTCTCTTATTCAGGTTAACGGTCCTCATAACTCAGTGTGTCTCTTATTCAGGTTAACGGCCCTCATATCTCAGTGTGTCTCTTATTCAGGTTAACGGTCCTCATAACTCAGTGTGTCTCTTATTCAGGTTAACGGTCCTCACATGGCTCCATAATACTATACTGCTGTACCGCTATACTGCTATACTACTATACTAATATACTGCTATACTACTATACTAATATACTGCTATACAACTATACTAATATAGTGCTATATGACTGTACTAATATACTGCTATACTATTAGACTAATATACTGCTATACTAATATACTGCTATACAACTATACTAATATAGTGCTATATGACTGTACTAATATACTGCTATACTACTAGACTAATATACTGCTATACTAATATACTGCTATACAACTGTACTAATATACAGCTATACTACTATACCAATATACTGCTATACTACTATACTAATATACTAAAATACTGCTATACTAATATACTACTATACTAATATACCAATATACTGCTATACTACTTTACTAATATACTAAAATACTGCTATACTACTATACCAATATACTGCTATACTACTACACTAATATACTAAAATACTGCTATACTGCTATACTAATATACTAATATACTGCTATACTAATATGCTGCTATACTACTATACTAAAGAAATCTATACTAATATACTGCTATACTAATATACTACTATACTAATATACTGCTATACTAATATACTGCTATACAACTATACTAATATACTACTATACTAATATACTGCTATACAACTATACTAATGTGCGAATATACTAATGTGCAAATATTCTAATGTGCGAATATATTGCTATATCACTGTGCTGCTGTACTACTGCACTACTAAAGTACTATATGGATATACTGATATCCTACTATACTACTCTACTGCTGTACTTCTATACTGCTGTACTACTGCACTACTATACAGATCTACTGATATGCTACTATACTTCTATACCGCTATACCACTATACTGCTATTCTACTATACTACTATACTGATATAGTACAATACTACTATTCGAATATACTCCTGCACTGCTATACTACTATTCTGCTATGCTGATATACTACCATACTACCATACTTTGAAACTGCTACACCCCTATAGCGTTATACTGCTATACTACACAACTATACTGCTATACTGCTATACTACACAACTATACTGCTGTACTGCTCTACGACCATACTGATATACTACTGTACCGATATACTACTATACTACCATACTGCTATACCACTATAGCACTGTACTGCCCTACTACCATACAGATATACTACTGTACAGATATACTACTATACTACCATACTGCTATACCACTATACCACTGTACTGCTCTACTACCATACAGATATACTGCTGTACAGATATACTACTATACTACCCTACTGCTATACCACTATACCACTGTACTGCTCTACTACCATACAGATATACTACTGTACCGATATACTACTATACTACCATACT
The DNA here is from genome assembly GCF_018296145.1 of Oncorhynchus tshawytscha. Classification (NCBI taxonomy): domain Eukaryota; kingdom Metazoa; phylum Chordata; class Actinopteri; order Salmoniformes; family Salmonidae; genus Oncorhynchus; species Oncorhynchus tshawytscha. The sequence goes on along the minus strand of NC_056436.1, from coordinate 1,918,429 downwards.
GCTATACCACTATACCACTGTACTGCTCTACTACCATACAGATATACTGCTGTACAGATAATATTATACTACCATACAGCTATACCACTATACCACTGTACTGCTCTACTACCATACAGATATACTGCTGTACAGATAATATTATACTACCATACAGCTATACCACTATACCACTGTACTGCTCTACTACAATACTGATATACTACTTTACCGACATACTACTATACTGCTATATCACTATACCACTGTACTGCTCTACTACCATACAGATATACTGCTGTACAGATAATATTAAGGCCACCATTGTTCCTGTTCCCAAGAAAGCTAAGGTAACTGAGCTAAACGACTACCGCCCGTAGCACTCACATCCGTCATCATGAAGTGCTTTGAGAGACTAGTCAAGGACCATATCACCTCCACCCTACCTGACACCCTTGACCCACTCCAATTTGCTTACCGCCCAAATAGGTCCACAGACGATGCAATCTCAACCACACTGCACACTGCCCTAACCCATCTGGACAAGAGGAATACCTATGTGAGAATGCTGTTCATCGACTACAGCTCGGCATTCAACACCATAGTACCCTCCAAGCTCGTCATCAAGCTCGAGACCCTGGGTCTCGACCCCGCCCTGTGCAACTGGGTACTGGACTTCCTGACGGGCCGCCCCCAGGTGGTGAGGGTAGGCAACAACATCTCCTCCCCGCTGATCCTCAACACTGGGGCCCCACAAGGGTGCGTTCTGAGCCCTCTCCTGTACTCCCTGTTCACCCACGACTGCGTGGCCATGCACGCCTCCAACTCAATCATCAAGTTTGCGGACGACACAACAGTGGTAGGCTTGATTACCAACAACGACGAGACGGCCTACAGGGAGGAGGTGAGGGCCCTCGGAGTGTGGTGTCAGGAAAATAACCTCACACTCAACGTCAACAAAACTAAGGAGATGATTGTGGACTTCAGGAAACAGCAGAGGGAACACCCCCATCCACATCGATGGAACAGTAGTGGAGAGGGTAGCAAGTTTTAAGTTCCTCGGCATACACATCACAGACAAACTGAATTGGTCCACTCACACAGACAGCATTGTGAGGAAGGCGCAGCAGCGCCTCTTCAACCTCAGGAGGCTGAAGAAATTCGGCTTGTCACCAAAAGCACTCACAAACTTCTACAGATGCACAATCGAGAGCATCCTGGCGGGCTGTATCACCGCCTGGTATGGCAACTGCACCGCCCTCAACCGTAAGGCTCTCCAGAGGGTAGTGAGGTCTGCACAACGCATCACCGGGGGCAAACTACCTGCCCTCCAGGACACCTACACCACCCGATGCTACAGGAAGGCCATAAAGATCATCAAGGACATCAACCACCCGAGCCACTGCCTGTTCACCCCGCTGCCATCCAGAAGGCGAGGTCAGTACAGGTGCATCAAAGCTGGGACCGAGAGACTGAAAAACAGCTTCTATCTCAAGGCCATCAGACTGTTAAACAGCCACCACTAACATTGAGTGGCTACTGCCAACACACTGTCAATGACACTGACTCTACTCCAGCCACTTTAATCATGGGAATCGATGGGAAATGATGTAAATATATCACTAGCCACTTTAAACAATGCTACCTTATATAATGTTACTTACCCTACATTGTTCATCTCATATGCATACGTTGATACTGTACTCTATATCATCGACTGCATCCTTATGTAATACATGTATCACTAGCCACTTTAACTATGCCACTTGGTTTACATACTTATCTCATATGTATATACTGTACTCGATATCATCTACTGTATCTTGCCTATGCTGCTCTGTACCATCACTCATTCATATATCCTTATGTACATATTCTTTATCCCCTTACACTGTGTATGACAGTAGTTTTTTTGAATTGTTAGTTAGATTACTTGCTCGTTTACTAGATTACTTACTGCATTGTCGGAACTAGAAGCACAAGCATTTCGCTACACTCGCATTAACATCTGCTAACCATGTGTATGTGACAAATAAAATTTGATTTGATTTGATTTGATATTATACTACCATACTGCTATACCACTATACCACTGTACTGCTCTACTACCATACAGATATACTGCTGTACAGATAATATTATACTACCATACTGCTATACCACTTTACCACTGTACTGCTCTACTACCATACAGATATACTGCTGTACAGATATACTACTATACTACCATACTCCTGTACCACTATACCACTGTACTGCTCTACTACCATACAGATATACTGCTGTACCGATATACTACTGTACTGCCATACTGCTGTACTTCTATAATATTATAATGCTATGCTCACCACATTCTTTTGGAGAGATTGGAAACCCAAATTGGTCTACACGGACATGTTCTGGCGCTGGTTTAGATCTTATCTGTCGGAAAGATATCAGTTTGTCTCTGTGAATGGTTTGTCCTCTGACAAATCAACTGTAAATTTCGGTGTTCCTCAAGGTTCCGTTTTAGGACCACTATGGTTCTCACTATATATTTTACCTCTTGGGGATGTTATTCGAAAACATAATGTAAACTTTCACTGCTATGCGGATGACACACAGCTGTACATTTCAATGAAACATGGTGAAGCCCCAAAATTTCCCTCGCTAGAAGCATGTGTTTCAGACATAAGGAAGTGGATGGCTACAAACTTTCTACTATTAAACTCGGACAAAACAGAGATGCTTGTTCTAGGTCCCAAGAAACAAAGAGATCTTCTGTTGAATCTGACAATTAAATCTTAATGGTTGTACAGTCGTCTCAAATAAAACTGTGAAGGACCTCGGCGTTACTCTGGACCCTGATCTCTCTTTTGAAGAACATATCAAGACCATTTCGAGGACAGCTTTTTTCCATCTACGTAACATTGCAAAAATCAGAAACTTTCTGTCCAAAAATGATGCAGAAAAATTAATCCATGCTTTTGTCACTTCTAGGTTAGACTACTGCAATGCTCTATTTTCCGGCTACCCGGATAAAGCACTAAATAAACTTCAGTTAGTGCTAAATACGGCTGCTAGAATCCTGACTAGAACCAAAAAATTTGATCATATTACTCCAGTGCTAGCCTCTCTACACTGGCTTCCTGTCAAAGCAAGGGCTGATTTCAAGGTTTTACTGCTAACCTACAAAGCATTACATGGGCTTGCTCCTACCTATCTCTCTGATTTGGTCCTGCCGTACATACCTACACGTACGCTACGGTCACAAGACGCAGGCCTCCTAATTGTCCCTAGAATTTCTAAGCAAACAGCTGGAGGCAGGGCTTTCTCCTATAGAGCTCCATTTTTATGGAACGGTCTGCCTACCCATGTCAGAGACGCAAACTCGGTCTCAACCTTTAAGTCTTTACTGAAGACTCATCTCTTCAGTGGGTCATATGATTGAGTGTAGTCTGGCCCAGGAGTGGGAAGGTGAACGGAAAGGCTCTGGAGCAACGAACCGCCCTTGCTGTCTCTGCCTGGCTGGTTCCCCTCTTTCCACTGGGATTCTCTGCCTCTAACCCTATTACAGGGGCTGGGTCACTGGCTTACTGGGGCTCTCTCATGCCGTCCCTGGAGGGGGTGCGTCACCTGAGTGGGTTGATTCACTGTTGTGGTCATCCTGTCTGGGTTGGCGCCCCCCTTGGGTTGTGCCGTGGCGGAGATCTTTGTGGGCAATACTCAGCCTTGTCTCAGGATGGTAAGTTGGTGGTTGAAGATATCCCTCTAGTGGTGTGGGGGCTGTGCTTTGGCAAAGTGGGTGGGGTTATATCCTTCCTGTTTGGCCCTGTCCGGGGTGTCCTCGGATGGGGCCACAGTGTCTCCTGACCCCTCCTGTCTCAGCCTCCAGTATTTATGCTGCAGTAGTTTATGTGTCGGGGGCTGGGGTCAGTTTGTTATATCTGGAGTACTTCTCCTGTCCTATTCGGTGTCCTGTGTGAATCTAAGTGTGCGTTCTCTAATTCTCTCCTTCTCTCTTTCTTTCTCTCTCTCGGAGGACCTGAGCCCTAGGACCATGCCCCAGGACTACCTGACATGATGACTCCTTGCTGTCCCCAGTCCACCTGGCCATGCTGCTGTTCCAGTTTCAACTGACCTGAGCCCTAGGACCATGCCCCAGGACTACCTGACATGATGACTCCTTGCTGTCCCCAGTCCACCTGGCCATGCTGCTGCTCCAGTTTCAACTTCCACCTGACTGTGCTGCTGCTCCAGTTTCAACTGTTCTGCCTTATTATTATTTGACCATGCTGGTCATTTATGAACATTTGAACATCTAATCTCCACCCGGCACAGCCAGAAGAGGACTGGCCACCCCACATAGCCTGGTTCCTCTCTAGGTTTCTTCCTAGGTTTTGGCCTTTCTAGGGAGTTTTTCCTAGCCACCGTGCTTCTACACCTGCATTGCTTGCTGTTTGGGGTTTTAGGCTGGGTTTCTGTACAGCACTTTGAGATATCAGCTGATGTACGAAGGGCTATATAAATACATTTGATTTGATTTGATTTGATACTAATATGCTAATATGCTGATATACTGCTATACTACCATACCGAAATACTACTATCATGCTGTACTACTACGCTGATATACTTCTATATTTTTATACCACTATACTGATATTCTGCCATACAACAATACTGTGATACTACTCTACTACTGCACTATTATGCTATGATGCTACTATACAACTATACTGATATCCTACTATACTACTGTCCTACTATACTACTATACTGATATCCTGCTATACTACTATCCTACTATACTACTATACTGATATCCCACTATACTACTATACAGATATCCTACTATCCTACTCAACACTGGGGCCCCACAAGGGTGCGTTCTGAGCCCTCGCCTGTACTCCCTGTTCACCCACGACTGCGTGGCCACGCACGCCTCCAACTCAATCATCAAGTTTGCAGACGACACAACAGTGGTAGGCTTGATTACCAACAACGACGAGACGGCCTACAGGGAGGAGGTGAGGGCCCTCGGAGGGTGGTGTCAGGAAAATAACCTCACACTCAACGTCAACAAAACTAAGGAGATGATTGTGGACTTCAGGAAACAGCAGAGGGAACACCCCCCCATCCACATCGATGGAACAGTAGTGGAGAGGGTAGCAAGTTTTAAGTTCCTCGGCATACACATCACAGACAAACTGAATTGGTCCACTCACACAGACAGCATCGTGAGGAAGGCGCAGCAGCGCCTCTTCAACCTCAGGAGGCTGAAGAAATTCGGCTTGTCACCAAAAGCACTCACAAACTTCTACAGATGCACAATCGAGAGCATCCTGGCGGGCTGTATCACCGCCTGGTATGGCAACTGCACCGCCCTCAACCGTAAGGCTCTCCAGAGGGTAGTGAGGTCTGCACAACGCATCACCGGGGCAAACTACCTCCCCTCCAGGACACCTACACCACCCGATGCTACAGGAAGGCCATAAAGATCATCAAGGACATCAACCACCCGAGCCACTGCCTGTTCACCCCGCTGTCATCCAGAAGGCGAGGTCAGTACAGGTGCATCAAAGCTGGGACCGAGAGACTGAAAAACAGCTTCTATCTCAAGGCCATCAGACTGTTAAACATCCACCACTAACATTGAGTGGCTACTGCCAACACACTGTCAATGACACTGACTCTACTCCAGCCACTTTAATAATGGGAATTGATGGGAAATGATGTAAATATATCACTAATATACCACTTTAAACAATGCTACCTTATATAATGTTACTTACCCCACATTATTCATCTCATATGCATACGTAGATACTGTACTCTATATCATCGACTGCATCCTTATGTAATACATGTATCACTAGCCACTTTAACTATGCCACTTGGTTTACATACTCATCTCATATGTATATACTGTACTCGATATCATCTACTGTATCTTGCCTATGCTGCTCTGTACCATCACTCATTCATATATCCTTATGTACATATTCTTTATCCCCTTACACTGTGTATAAGACAGTAGTTTTTTTGGGGGGGGAATTGTTAGTTAGATTACTTGTTCGTTATTACTGCATTGTTGGAACTAGAAGCACAAGCATTTCGCTACACTCGCATTAACATCTGCTAACCATGTGTATGTGACAAATACAATTTGATTTGATTTGATTTGATTTACTATTATGCTACTATACTATGATGCTGCTATACAACTATACTGATATCCTTCTGTACTACTACACGGCTATACTGCTATACTGTTATACCACTGTACTACTTTACCACTATACTGATATATCGGCAGACTCGACAGCCTTGGTTTCTCAAATAATTCCCTCGCCTGGTTCACCAACTACTTATCTGATAGAGTTCAGTGTGTCAAATCGGAGGGTCTGCTGTCCGGACCTCTGGCAGTCTCTATGGGGGTGCCACAGGGTTCAATTCTTGGACCGACTCTCTTCTCTGTATACATCAATGAGGTCGCTCTTGCTGCTGGTGAATCCCTGATCCACCTCTACGCAGACGACACCATTCTGTATACTTCCGGCCCTTCTTTGGACACTGTGTTAACAACCCTCCAGGCAAGCTTCAATGCCATACAACTCTCCTTCCGTGGCCTCCAATTGCTCTTAAATACAAGTAAAACTAATTGCATGCTCTTCAACCGATCGCTACCTGCACCTACCAGCCTGTCCAACATCACTACTCTGGACGGCTCTGACTTAGAATACGTGGACAACTACAAATACTTAGGTGTCTGGTTAGACTGTAAACTCTCCTTCCAGACCCATATCAAACATCTCCAATCCAAAGTTAAATCTAGAATTGGCTTCCTATTTCGCAACAAAGCATCCTTCACTCATGCTGCCAAACATACCCTTGTAAAACTGACCATCCTACCAGTCCTCGACTTTGGCGATGTCATTTACAAAATAGCCTCCAATACCCTACTCAACAAATTGGATGCAGTCTATCACAGTGCAATCCGTTTTATCACCAAAGCCCCATATACTACCCACCATTGCGACCTGTACGCTCTCGTTGGCTGGCCCTCGCTTCATACTCGTCGCCAAACCCACTGGCTCCATGTCATCTACAAGACCCTGCTAGGTAAAGTCCCCCTTATCTCAGCTCGCTGGTCACCATAGCATCTCCCACCTGTAGCACACGCTCCAGCAGGTATATCTCTCTAGTCACCCCCAAAACCAATTCTTTCTTTGGCCGCCTCTCCTTCCAGTTCTCTGCTGCCAATGACTGGAACGAACTACAAAAATCTCTGAAACTGGAAACACTTATCTCCCTCACTAGCTTTAAGCACCAACTGTCAGAGCAGCTCACAGATTACTGCACCTGTACATAGCCCACCTATAATTTAGCCCAAACAACTACCTCTTTCCCAACTGTATTTAATTTTTATTTATTTATTTATTTTGCTCCTTTGCACCCCATTATTTTTATTTCTACTTTGCACATTCTTCCATTGCAAAACTACCATTCCAGTGTTTTACTTGCTATATTGTATTTACTTTGCCACCATGGCCTTTTTTGCCTTTACCTCCCTTCTCACCTCATTTGCTCACATTGTATATAGACTTGTTTATACTGTATTATTGACTGTATGTTTGTTTTACTCCATGTGTAACTCTGTGTCGTTGTATCTGTCGAACTGCTTTGCTTTATCTTGGCCAGGTCGCAGTTGTAAATGAGAACTTGTTCTCAACTTGCCTACCTGGTTAAATAAAGGTAAAATAAAAAAATAAATAAAAATATAGTCCTATACTACTTTACTACTATACAACCATACTGAAGTAGTACTATACTACTTTACTACTATACTGCCTTGCTGCTATAATGCTATACTACGATACTACTATACTGCTATACCCCTATATATATAATGATATACTAATACACTACTATACCACTATACTGCTATACAAATATACTGATATACTAATGTGATAGTGATATATTCCTATACTGCTATACTGCTATAATACAATACTACTATACTGTTATAGTGTTAACTGCAATACTGCTATGCTATTATACTGCCATACTGCTATGCTACTTTATTTATATAGTACTATACTACTATACCACTACACTAATTTACTGATATACAACTATACACCTACACTGCTATACTACTATACTACTATACTGATATACAACCGTACCACTATACTACTATACTACTATGCCACTACACTAATATACTGATATACTACTATACACCTATACTGCTATACTACTATACTGATATACAACCATGCCACTATACTGCTATATTACTATACTACTATTCTACTATACGGCTAAACTGCTATACTACTTTTCTACTATACTGCTGTACTACTACGCTACTATATTACTATGCTACTAATACTACTATTTTGCTATACCATAATGCAACTTCACGACCATACTACCATATGGCTATGCTACTATACCACTATACTGCTACAGTACTATACTGCTGTACTGCTATAGTGCTATACTCAATACCGCTAAACTACTATACCGATATACTGCTGTACTGATATGCTATAGTACTGTACTGCTATAGTAC
>NC_056436.1:1899884-1904884 GCF_018296145.1 Oncorhynchus tshawytscha | reverse complement strand
CAGCAACTGGCCCAAGCTCCCCCCCCCTTCTCCTTCTTCAAAATCCAGACAGCTGATGTTCTGAAAGAGCTGCAAAATCTGGATCCCTACAAATCAGCTGGGCTAGGCAATCTGTACCCTGTCTTTCTATAATTAGACCCCTATTACTAGCCTGTTCAACCTCTCTTACGAATCGTCTGAGATCCCCAAAGATTGGAAAGCTGCCGCGGTCATCCCCCTCTTCAAAGGGGGAGACACTCTAGACCCAAACTGCTACAGACCTATATCATCCTACCCTGCCTCTAGACCCAAACTGCTACAGACCTATATCTATCCTACCCTGCCTTTCTAAAGTCTTCGAAAGCCAAGTTAACAAACAGATCATCAACCATTTTGAATCCCACCGTACCTTCTCCGCTATGCAATCTGGTTTCAGAGCTGGTCATGGGTGCACCTCAGCCACGCTCAAGGTCCTGAACGACATCATAACCGCCATCGATAAGAGACATTACTGTGCAGCAGTATTCATCGACCTGGCCAAGGATTTTGTCTTATCACTGCATTCTTATCGGCAGACTCAATAGCCTTGGTTTCTCAAATGACTGCCTCGCCTGGTTCACCAACTACTTCTCAGATCGAGTTCAGTGTGTCAAATCAGAGGGCCTGTTTCCTGGGCCTCTGACAGTCTCTATGGGGGTGCCACAGAGTTCAATTCTCGGGCCAACTCTTTTCTCTGTACAGAACAATGATGTCGCTCTTGCTGCTGGTGATTCTCTGATCCACCTCTACTCAGACGACAAGATTCTGTATACTTCTGACGCTTTTTTGTACACTGTGTTAACAAACCTCCAAACGAGCTTAAAACGACACACAATGCTCCTTCCGTGACCTCCAACTGCTTTTAAATGCTAGTAAAACTAAATGCATGCTCTTCAACCGATTGCTGTCTGCGGCCTCCCACCCGACTAGTATCACTATTCTCGCTGGTTCTGACTTAGAATATGTGGACAACTACTAATAGCTAGGTGTCTGGTTAGACTGTAAACTCTCCTTTCAGACTCACATTAAACATTTCAAATCTAAAATTAAATCTAGAACCGGCTTCCTATTTCGCAACAAAGCCTCCTTCATGTTGCTAAACATACCCTCGTAAAACTGACTATCCTACCGATCCTTGACTTCGGTGATGTCATTTACAAAATAGCCTCCAACACTCTACTCAGCAAACTGGATGCAGTCTATCACAGTGCCATCCATTTTGTCACCAAAGCCCCATATACTACCCACCACTGCGACCTGTATGCTCTCATCGGCTGGCCCTCGCTTCATACTCGTCGCCAAACCCACTGGCTCCAGGTCATCTACAAGACCCTGCTAGGTAAAGTCCCCCCTTATCTCAGCTCGCTGGTCACCATAGCATCACCCACCTGTAGCACGCGCTCCAGCAGGTATATTTCACTGGTCATCCCCAAAGCCAACACCTACTTTGGCCGCCTTTCCTTCAAGTTCTCTGCTGCCAATGACTGGAACAAATTGCAAAAATCACTGAAGCTGGAGACTCATATCTCCCTCTCTAACTTTAGGCATCAGCTGTCAGAACAGCTTACCGATCACTGTACCTGTACTGAGCCAATCTGTAAATAGTACCCCTATCTACCTCATCCCAATATTGTTACTTATCCTCTTGCTCCTTTGCACCCCAGTATCTCTACATGCACATCATCATCTGCACATCTATCACTCCAGTGTTGATGCTAAATTGTAATTATTTAGCCTCTTTGCACCCCAGTATCTCTAATTGCACATCATCATATGCACATCTATCGCTCCAGTATTAATGCTAAGTTGTAATTATTTAGCCTCTTTGCACCCCAGTATCTCTAATTGCACATCATCATATGCACATCTATCACTCCAGTATTAATGCTAAGTTGTAATTATTTAGCCTCTTTGCACCCCAGTATCTCTAATTGCACATCATCATCTCCACATCTATCACTCCAGTGTTGATGCTAAGTTGTAATTATTTAGCCTCTTTGCACCCCAGTATCTCTAATTGCACATCATCATCTCCACATCTATCACTCCAGTATTAATGCTAAGTTGTAATTATTTAGCCTCTTTGCACCCCAGTATCTCTACTTGCACATCATCAACTCCACATCTATCACTCCAGTGTTGATGCTAAGTTGTAATTATGTTTTGCTTATTGCCTTTACCTCCCTTCTCTTCTACATTTGCACTGTTCATAGATTTTCATATTGTGTTATTTTCTGTACATTTGTTTATGTGTAACTCTGTGTTGTTGTTTGTGTCACACTGCTTTGCTTTATCTTGGCCAGGTCGCAGTTGTAAATGAGAACTTGTTCTCAACTAGCCTACATGGTTAAATAAAGGTGATCTGGTCTACCTGGTTAAATAAAGGTGATCTGGTCTACCTGGTTAAATAAAGGTGATCTGGTCTACCTGGTTAAATAAACGTGATCTGGTCTACCTGGTTAAATAAAGGTGATCTGGTCTACCTGGTTAAATAAAGGTGATCTGGTCTACCTGGTTAAATAAAGGTGATCTGGTCTACCTGGTTAAATAAAGGTGATCTGGTCTAGCTGGTTAAATAAAGGTGATCTGGTCTACCTGGTTAAATAAAGGTGATCTGGTCTACCTGGTTAAATAAAGGTGATCTGGTCTACCTGGTTAAATAAAGGTGATCTGGTCTACCTGGTTAAATAAAGGTGATCTGGTCTACCTGGTTAAATAAAGATATTCTGGTCTACCTGGTTAAATAAAGGTGTTCTGGTCTACCTGGTTAAATAAAGGTGATCTGGTCTAGCTGGTTAAATAAAGGTGATCTGGTCTACCTGGTTAAATAAAGGTGATCTGGTCTACCTGGTTAAATAAAGGTGATCTGGTCTACCTGGTTAAATAAAGGTGATCTGGTCTACCTGGTTAAATAAAGGTGATCTGGTCTAGCTGGTTAAATAAAGGTGATCTGGTCTAGCTGGTTAAATAAAGGTGATCTGGTCTACCTGGTTAAATAAAGGTGATCTGGTCTACCTGGTTAAATAAAGGTGATCTGGTCTAGCTGGTTAAATAAAGGTGATCTGGTCTACCTGGTTAAATAAAGGTGATCTGGTCTACCTGGTTAAATAAAGATGATCTGGTCTACCTGGTTAAATAAAGGTGATCTGGTCTAGCTGGTTAAATAAAGGTGATCTGGTCTAGCTGGTTAAATAAAGGTGATCTGGTCTACCTGGTTAAATAAAGGTGATATGGTCTAGCTGGTTAAATAAACGTGATCTGGTCTACCTGGTTAAATAAAGGTGATCTGGTCTACCTGGTTAAATAAAGGTGATCTGGTCTACCTGGTTAAATAAAGGTGATCTGGTCTAGCTGGTTAAATAAAGGTGATCTGGTCTACCTGGTTAAATAAAGGTGATCTGGTCTACCTGGTTAAATAAAGGTGATCTGGTCTACCTAGTTAAATAAAGGTGATCTGGTCTACCTGGTTAAATAAAGGTGATCTGGTCTACCTGGTTAAATAAAGGTGATCTGGTCTACCTGGTTAAATAAAGGTGATCTGGTCTACCTGGTTAAATAAAGGTGATCTGGTCTACCTGGTTAAATAAAGGTGATCTGGTCTAGCTGGTTAAATAAATAAAGTTTTTTTTGTTTTTTAATAACCAAAGAGAATTCTCTTGGGAGGTAATATGATCAGCATTTGATTGTGTGGTATTATAGGTCGGACGAACAAAAGGACTTGTGTTATCACAATCAGACCATGAGCTGATTGTACACCACTGCCTTTCTCCTTCCCAGAGAGTTCATTATTCCTGATATACTGAGAATCCAGCTCATATGGACAAAGGGTATGCGTGAAGGGCTGTAGGAAGTCAGGTGCAGGAGAGCAGATATTTGGTAGCAAAACGGAGCCATTTATTTGGCGAACCAAAAGCACACGGCACAAACGAACACGAAATACAAATACAAATACGGGCTGAACACAACCCAGTGTGCATAAATGCAAACAGATAAACAATACCACACAAAGACATGGGGGGAAACAGAGGGTTAAATACACAACACAGAATGAGGGAAATGAGAATTAGGTGTGTGGAAAAACGAGACAAAACAAATGGAAAATGAAAAATGGATTGGCAATGGCTAGAAGACCGGTGACGTCGACCGCCAAACACCGCCCAAACAAGGAGAGGCATCGACTTCGGCAGAATTCCTGACACTTAGAGAGCCATGTTTCCGCGAAACAGAATAGGTGGAAACATGTGGATGGTGTGCGTGCCTCCTGTGTCGGACTAGAAGTCCACTCCTTTCCTCTGTATCCTTCCCTCCTTTACTTCTGTATCCTTCCCTCCTTTCCTCTGTATCCTTCCATCCTTTACTTCTGTATCCTTCCCTCCTTTCCTATGTATCCTTCCCTCCTTTCCTCTGTATCCTACCCCTCCTTTCCTCTGTATCCTTCCCTTGTTTCCTCTGTATCCTTCCCTCCTTTACTTCTGTATCCTTCCCTCCTTTCAAATGGAAAATGAAAAATCCTTCCCTCCTTTCCTATGTATCCTTCCCTCCTTTTTCCTATGTATCCTTCCCTCCTTTCCTATGTATCCTTCCCTCCTTTTTCCTCTGTATCCTTCCCTCCTTTCCTCTGTATCCTTCCCTCCTTTCTTATGTATCCTTCCCTCGTTTTCCTCTGTATCCTTCCCTCCTTTCCTCTGTATCCTTCCCTCCTTTCCTCTGTATCCTTCCCTCCTTTCCTCTGTATCCTTCCCTCCTTTCTTATGTATTCTTCCCTCCTTTCCTCTGTATCCTTCCCTCCTTTCCTCTGTATCCTTCCCTTCTGTCCTCTGTATCCTTCCCTCCTTTCCTCTGTATCCTTCCCTCCTCTCCTCTGTATCCTTCCCTCCTTTTCCTCTGTATCCTTCCCTCCTTTCCTCTGTATCCTTCCTTCCTCTCCTCTGTATCCTTCCCTCCTTTCCTCTGTATCCTTCCCTCCTTTACTTCTGTATCCT
>NC_056436.1:1889884-1894884 GCF_018296145.1 Oncorhynchus tshawytscha | reverse complement strand
CTCAGGAGAACAGTGGGTTAACTGCCTCGTTCAACGGAACAGTGGGTTAACTGCCTCGTTCAGGGGAACAGTGGGTTAACTGCCTCGTTCAGGGGAACAGTGGGTTAACTGCCTCGTTCAGGGGAACAGTGGGTTAACTGCCTTGTTCAGGGGCAGAATGACAGATTTTCACCTTGTCAGCTCAGGGATTCGTTGGGATAACATTTGGGTTATTAGTACAACGCTCTGACCACTAGGCTACCTGCCGCCCCTACACTCTAACCACTAGGCTACCTGCCGCCCCTACACTCTAACCACTAGGCTACCTGCCTCCCCTATACTCTAACCACTAGGCTACCTGCCTCCCCTACACTCTAACCACTAGGCTACCTACCTCCTCTACACTCTAACCACTAGGCTACCTGCCGCCCCTACACTCTAACCACTAGACTACCTGCCGCCCCTACACTCTAACCACTAGGCTACCTGCCGCCCCGACACTCTAACCACTAGACTACCTGCCGCCCCTACACTCTAACCACTAGACTACCTGCCGCCCCTACACTCTAACCACTAGACTACCTGCCGCCCCTAGACTACCTGCCGCCCCTACACTCTAACCACTAGACTACCTGCCGCCCCTACACTCTAACCACTAGACTACCTGCCGTCCCTACACTCTAACCACTAGGCTACCTGCCGTCCCTACACTCTAACCACTAGGCTACGTGCCGTCCCTACACTCTAACCACTAGGCTACCTGCCTCCTCTACACTCTAACCACTAGGCTACCTGCCTCCCCTATACTCTAACCACTAGGCTACCTGCCTCCCCTACACTCTAACCACTAGACTACCTGCCCCCCAATACACTCTAACCACTAGGCTACCTGCCTCCTCTACACTCTAACCACTAACCGCCCCTACACTCTCACCACTAGGCTACCTGCCTCCTCTACACTCTAACCACTAGGCTACCTACCGCCCCTACACTCTAACCACTAGGCTACCTGCCTCCTCTACACTCTAACCACTAGGCTACCTGCCTCCCCTACACTCTAACCACTAGGCTACCTGCCTCCTCCAACACTCTAACCACTAGGCTACCTGCCTCCTCAACACTCTAACCACTAGGCTACCTGCCGCCCCTACATTCTAACTACTAGGCTACCTGCCCCCCCATACACTCTAACCACTATGCTACCTACCGCCCCTACACTCTCACCACTAGACTACCTGCCTCCCCTACACTCTAACCACCCCATCATTAGGATCATGTTACAGAGGAACAAGGTATTGATCATTAGGATCAGGTTAAAGAGTAACAAGGTATTGTACATTAGGATCAGGTTAAGGTATCACTGGTTCGAGCCCAACGTCAGGCAGGGGAGTACAGCTACGTTGTTATCAGCAGGCAGTGGAGTACAGCTACGTTGTTATCAGCAGACAGGGGAGTACAGCTACCTTGTTATCAGCAGGAGGTGGAGTACAGCTACGTTGTTATCAGCAGGAAGTGGAGTACAGCTACGTTGTTATCAGCAGGAAGTGGAGTACAGCTACGTTGTTATCAGCAGGAAGTGGAGTACAGCTACCTTGTTATCAGCAGGAGGTGGAGTACAGCTAGTTATCAGCAGGAAGTGGAGTACAGCTACATTGTTATCAGCAGGAGATGGAGTACAGCTACGTTATTATCAGCAGGAAGTGGAGTACAGCTACGTTGTTATTAGGGGATACAGCACGTTGTTATCACAGGAAGTGGAGTACAGCTACGTTGTTATCAGCAGACAGGGGAGTACAGCTACGTTGTTATCAGCAGGAAGTGGAGTACAGCTACATTCGTTGTTATCAGCAGACAGGGAGTACAGCTACGTTGTTATCAGCAGATAGGGAGTACAGCTACTTTGTTATCAGCAGACAGGGGTACAGCTACGTTGTTATCAGCAGACAGGGGAGTACAGCTACTTTGTTATCAGCAGGCAGTGGAGTACAGCTACGTTGTTATCAGCAGATAGGGAGTACAGCACGTTGTTATCAGCAGGAGGTGGAGTACAGCTACGTTGTTATCAGCAGACAGGGGAGTACAGCTACGTTGTTATCAGCAGACAGGGGAGTACAGCTACGTTGTTATCAGCAGGAGGTGGAGTACAGCTACGTTGTTATCAGTACAGCACGTTGTTATCAGCAGACAGGGGAGTACAGCTACGTTGTTATCAGCAGGAGGTGGAGTACAGCTACGTTGTTATCAGCAGACAGTGGAGTACAGCTACGTTGTTATCAGCAGGCAGTGGAGTACAGCTACGTTGTTATCAGCAGGCAGTGGAGTACAGCTACGTTGTTATCAGCAGACAGGGGAGTACAGCTACGTTGTTATCAGCAGGCAGTGGAGTACAGCTACGTTGTTATCAGCAGACAGGGGAGTACAGACGTTGTTATCAGCAGACAGGGGAGTACAGCTACATTGTTATCAGCAGACAGGGGAGTACAGCTACATTGTTATCAGCAGGCAGTGGAGTACAGCTACGTTGTTATCAGCAGGCAGTGGAGTACAGCTACGTTGTTATCAGCAGGCAGTGGAGTACAGCTACACTGTTATCAGCAGCACGTTGACGTCGGTTTCACGCACACTCAAATTCCTCAACAAATCCTGACCCTCCATACACTCTGTTTTCTAACTTCTATGTTTTATTGGAGCCAGAGTATGTGAGCTGAGTTGAAGGTCCGGAAATCCCACTCATTACTCGCGGAGCGGTCTTTGCCAACTGCTCAGGCACTCACAGTAAAAACCCTGCTCCAAATTCTCTCCATTCATTTTTTTTTGGTTTAAAAATACCTCTTTAACATCCACTCCATATACTTATTTTTTGCACTATGTGGTTTTGAAGTTGTCTTTCATAAGAGGCTTTAACACTTCAGCAACATATCGGCAACTTAACCAGGACCTACCGAGAGGCAGGGTATGTGGTCGCTACTCTATTGATGACCAGATACTTCAGCTGTATAGAAACCAAAGCGACTCTGGTGCTGCTGTGTGGGATATTTTGTTGTCTTGCCATCAATTACACAGGCTGTGATCTATTTCTTGGTAGACTCATATCAACATCTCTGTAGTGGTGGGAGTCGACTCATTTTTTATTTATTTTTTATTTTACCTTTATTTAACTAGGCAAGTCAGTTAAGAACAAATTCTTATTTTCAATGACGCCCTAGGAACAGTGGGTTAACTGCCTGTTCAGGGGCAGAACGACAGATTTGTACCTTGTCAGCTCGGGGATTTGAACTTGCAACCTTCCGGTTACTAGTCCAAAGCTCTAACTACTAGGCTACCCTGTCTCCCCTACACTATAACCACTATGCTACCCTGCCGCCCCATATCAACATCTCTGTAGTGGTGGGGGTCGACTCACATCAACATCTCTGTACATCTCTCCTCTCCACTCCTCTCCAGCTCCTCTCCTCTCATCTCCCGCTCCACTCCTCTCCACTCCAGCTCCACTCCTCTCCTCTCCAGCTCCTCTCCTCTCATCTCCCGCTCCACTCCTCTCCACTCCAGCTCCACTCCAGCTCCAGTCCTCTCCTCTCCAGCTCCACTCCTCTCCTCTCCAGCTCCCTCCTCTCATCTCCCGCTCCACTCCTCTCCACTCCAGCTCCACTCCAGCTCCACTCCTCTCCTCTCCAGCTCCACTCCTCTCCACTCCAGCTCCACTCCTTTCCTCTCCCGCTCCACTCCAGCTCCACTCCTCTCCTCTCCAGCTCCACTTCTCTCCTCTCCAGCTCCTCTCCTCTCATCTCCCGCTCCTCCTCTCCTCTCCAGCTCCAATCCACTCCAATCCAGCTCCACTCCTCTCCTCTCCTCTCCCGCTCCACTCCAGCTCCACTCCACTCCTCTCCACTCCCTCTCCTCTCCCGCTCCACTCCTCTCCTCTCCAGCTCCACTCCTCTCCTCTCCCGCTCCACTCCAGCTCCACTCCTCTCCTCTCCCGCTCCACTCCAGCTCCACTCCTCTCCTCTCCAGCTCCACTCCTCTCCTCTCATCTCCCGCTCCACTCCTCTCCTCTCCAGCTCCACTCCACCTCCTCTCCTCTCCAGCTCCACTCCACCTCCACTCCTCTCCCGCTCCACTCCAGCTCCACTCCAGCTCCACTCCTCTCCTCTCCAGCTCCACTCCTCTCCTCTCCAGCTCCTCTCCTCTCATCTCCCGCTCCACTCCTCTCCTCTCCAGCTCCACTCCACTCCAGCTCCACTCCTCTCCCGCTCCACTCCAGCTCCACTCCTCTCCTCTCCCGCTCCACTCCAGCTCCACTCCTCTCCTCTCCCGCTCCACTCCCGCTCCACTCCTCTCCACTCCAGCTCCACTCCTCTCCTCTCCAGCTCCTCTCCTCTCATCTCCCGCTCCCTCCTCTCCACTCCAGCTCCACTCCTCTCCTCTCCCGCTCCCTCCAGCTCCACTCCTCTCCTCTCCAGCCCCACTCCTCTCCTCTCCAGCTCCACTCCAGCTCCACTCCTCTCCTCTCCAGCTCCACTCCTCTCCAGCTCCACTCCAGCTCCACTCCTCTCCTCTCCCGCTCCACTCCAGCTCCACTCCTCTCCTCTCCCGCTCCACTCCTCTCCTCTCCAGCTCCCAGCTCCACTCCAGCTCCACTCCTCTCCTCTCCAGCTCCACCCAGCTCCACTCCTCTCTCTCCAGCTCCACTCCAGCTCCACTCCAGCTCCACTCCTCTCCTCTCCAGCTCCACTCCAGCTCCACTCCTCTCCTCTCCAGCTCCACTCCCGCTCCACTCCTCTCCTCTCCCGCTCCACTCCCAGCTCCACTCCTCTCCTCTCCAGCTCCCTCCCTCCCTCCTCCCTCCAGCTCCACTCCTCTCCTCTCCTCTCCTCTCCTCTCCTCTCCCGCTCCACTCCAGTTCCACTCCTCTCCTCTCCAGCTCCACTCCTCTCCTCTCCAGCTCCACTCCTCTCCTCTCCCGCTCCACTCCTCTCCTCTCCAGCTCCACTCCTCTCCTCTCCCGCTCCCACCCCTCCCTC
>NC_056436.1:1882384-1884884 GCF_018296145.1 Oncorhynchus tshawytscha | reverse complement strand
ACATCCCAGTTATTTGAAGAGGAAGAGATGAAGGTACAGAGGACACAGAGTGGGATGCCTCGTAAGGATCCGCAGAAGGTGAGTGGGAAAGCTGCCGTTACTGTCATTACCACTCGCCAACGTGCAATCATCGGACAATAAATTAGACGAGGTACGATCATGAATATCTTACCAACGGGACATCAAAAACTGTAATATCCTATGTTTCACGGAGTAGTGGCTGATTGATGATATGGATATGCTGCACCGGCAAGATAGAACAGCACACTCCGGTAAGATTAGGGGGGGGGGTGGTCTGTGCATATTTTGTAAACAACAGCTGGTGCACGAAATCTAAGGAAGTCTCTAGATTTCGCTCGCATGAAGTAGAGTATCTTGTGATAAACTGCAGGCCACACTACTTGCCTAGAGAGTTCTCAACTATACATTTGTGGCTGTTTATTTACCACCACAGACAGGTGCTGGCACTAAGACCGCACTCAGTCAGCTGTATAAGGAAATAAGCAAACAGGAAACCACTCACCCAGAGGCGGCGCTCCTAGTGGCTGGAGACTTTAATGCAGGGAAACTTAAATCAGTTCTACCAAATCTCTATCAACATGTTAAATGTGCAACCAGATTGGAAAAAAAATTCTCTATCACCTTTACTCGACACACAGAGACGTGTACAAAGCTCTCCCTCACCCTCCAATTGGTAAATCTGACCACAACTCTATCCTCCTGATTCCTGCTTACAAGCAAAAATTAAAGCAGGAAGCACCAGTGACTCGGTCTATAAAAAAGTGATCAGCTGAAGCAGATGCTAAGCTACAGGAGTGAGGAATACACCACATCAGTCACTAGCTTCATCAATAAATGATACATAAATACAGACAACATTCGCACTGCGCTAAAGGGTAGAGCTGCCACTTTCAATGGATAAATTCCTATGCCGTCGGACGAACCATCAAACAGGCAAAGCGTCAATACAGGGCTAAGATTGAATCATACCGGCTCTGGCGCTCATCTTATAAGGCAGGGCTTGCAAACTATTACAGACTACAAAGGGATGCCCAGTGACACGAGTCTACCAGACGAGCTAAATCACTTCTATGCTCGCGTCGAGGCAAGCAACACTAAGGCGTGCATGAGAGCATCAGCTGTTCTGGACGACTGTGTGATCATGGTCTCTGTAACCAACGTGAGTAAGACCTTTAAACAGGTCAACATTCACAAGGCTGCGGGGCCAGACGGATTACCAGGACGTGTGCTCCTGGCATGTGCTGACCAACTGGCAGGTGTCTTCACTGACATCTTCAACTTGTCCCTGATTGAGTCTGTAATACCAACATGTTTCAAGCAGAACACCATAGTCCCTGTGCCCAAGAACACAAAGGCAACCTGCCTAAATGACTACAGACCCGTAGCACTCACGTCCGTAGCCATTAAGTGCTTTGAAAGGTTGGTAATGGCTCACATCAACACCATTATTCCAGAAACACTAGACCCACTCCAACTTGCTTACCGCCCAAACAGATCCACAGATGATGCAATCTCTATTGCACTCCACACTGCCCTTTCCCACCTGGACAAAAGGAACACCTATGTGAGAATGCTATTCATTGACTACAGCTCAGCGTTCAACACCATAGTGCCCTCAAACCTCATCACTAAGCTAAGGATCCTGGGACTAAACACCTCCCTCTGCAACTGGATCCTGGACTTCCTGACCGGCCACCCCAAGGTGGTGAGGGTAGGTAACAACACATCTGCCACGCTGATCCTCAACACTGGAGCTCCCCAGGGGTGCGTGCTCAGTCCCCTCCTGTACTCCCTGTTCACCCACGACTGCATGGCCAGGCACGACTCCAACACCATCATTAAGTTTGCAGACGACACAACAGTGGTAGGCCTGATCACTGACAACAACGACACAGCCTATAGGGAGGAGGTCAGAGACCTGGCCGGGTGGTGTCAGAATAACAACCTCTCCCTGAACGTAACCAAGACTAAGGAGATGATTGTGGACTACAGGAAAAGGAGCACCGAGCACGCCCCCATTCTCATCGATGGGGCTGGAGTGGAGCAGGTTGAGAGCTTCAAGTTCCTTGGTGTCCACATCACCAACAAACTAGAATGGTTCAAACACACCAAGACAGTCTTGAAGAGGGCACAACAAAGCCTATTCCCCCTCAGGAAACTAAAAAGTTTTGGCATGGGTCCTGAGATCCTCAAAAGGTTCTACAGCTGCAACATCGAGAGCATGGTTGCATCACTGCCTGGTACGGCAACTGCTCGGCCTCCAACTGCAAGGCACTACAGAGTTTAGTACATCACTGGGGCTAAGCTGCCTGCCATCCAGGACCTCTACAGCAGGCAGTGTCAGAGGATGGCCCTAAAAAATGGTCAAAAACCCCAGCCACCCCAGTCATAGACTGTTCTCTCTACTACCGCATGGCACGCGGGACCGGAGCGCCAAGTCTAGGACAAAAAAGGCTTCTCAACAGTGTTTACCCCCAAG
>NC_056436.1:1869884-1877384 GCF_018296145.1 Oncorhynchus tshawytscha | reverse complement strand
GTGGTGGTGTGTGTGGTGGTGTGTGGTGGTAGTGTGTGTGGTGGTGTGTGTGGTGGTGTGTGGTGGTGTGTGTGGTGGTAGTGTGTGGTGGTAGTGTGTGGGTAGTGTGTGTGGTGGTAGTGTGTGTGGTGGTAGTGTGTGGTGGTGTGGTGGTAATGTGTGGTGGTAGTGTGTGGTGGTGTGTGTGGTGGTAGTGTGTGTGGTGGTAGTGTGTGGTGTGTGTGTGGTGGTAGTGTGTGTGTGGTGGTGTGTGGTGGTGGTGTGTGTGGTGGTAGTGTGTGGTGGTAGTGTGTGGTGGTGGTGTGTGTGGTGTGTGGTGGTGTGTGTGGTGGTAGTGTGTGTGGTGGTAGTGTGTGGTGGTAGTGTGTGTGGTGGTAGTGTGTGTGGTAGTGTGTGTGGTGGTAGTGTGTGGTGGGTGGTGTGTGTGGTGGTAGTGTGTGTGGTGGTATGTGTGTGGTGTGTGGTGGTAGTGTGTGGTGTGTGTGGTGGTAGTGTGTGGTGGTAGTGTGTGTGGTGGTAGTGTGTGGTGGTGTGTGTGGTAGTGGTGGTGTGTGTGGTGGTAGTGTGTGGTGGTAGTGTGTGGTAGTGTGGTGGTGTGTGTGGTAGTGTGTGGTGGTAGTGTGTGGTGGTAGTGTGTGGTGGTAGTGTGTGTGGTGGTAGTGTGTGTAGTGTGTGTGTGGTATGTGTGTGTGTGGTAGTGTGGTAGTGTGTGTGGTGGTAGTGTGTGTGGTGGTAGTGTGTGTGGTGGTAGTGTGTGGTGGTAGTGTGTGGTGGTAGTGTGTGTGGTGGTAGTGTGTGTGGTGTAGTGTGTGGTGGTGTGTGTGTGGTGGTGTGGTGGTAGTGTGTGTGGTAATGTGTGTGTGTGGTGGTAATGTGTGGTGGTGTGTGGTGGTAGTGTGTGTGGTGGTGTGTGTGGTAGTGGTAGTGTGTGTGGTGGTAGTGTGTGGTAAGTGTGTGTGGTGGTGGTAGTGTGTGGTGGTAGTGTGTGGTGGTAGTGTGTGTGGTGGTAGTGTGGTGGTAGTGTGTGTGGTGGTAATGTGTGGTGGTAGTGTGTGGTGGTAGTGTGTGTGGTGGTAGTGTGTGTGTGTGTGTGGTAGTGTGTGGTGGTAGTGTGTGTGGTGGTAGTGTGTGGTGGTAGTGTGTGTGGTGGTAGTGTGTGGTGGTAGTGTGTGTGGTGTAGTGTGTGTGGTGGTGTGTGTGGTGGTGTGGTGGTGGTGTGTGTGGTAGTGTGTGGTGGTAAGTGTGTGTGGTGGTGTGTGTGGTGGTAGTGTGTGTGGTGGTAGTGGTAGTGTGTGGTGGTAGTGTGTGTGGTGGTAGTGTGTGGTGGTAGTGTGTGGTGGTAGTGTGTGTGTGGTGTGTGGTGGTAGTGTGTGGTGGTAGTGTGTGGTGGTAGTAATGTGTGGTAGTGTGTGTGGTGGTAGTGTGTGGTGGTAATGTGTGGTGGTAGTGTGTGGTGGTAGTGTGTGGTGGTAGTGTGTGTGTGGTAGTGTGTGTGTGGTAGTGGTAGTGTGTGTGTGGTAGTGTGTGTGGTGTGTGTGGTGGTAGTGTGTGGTGGTAGTGTGTGGTAGTGTGTGTGGTGTAGTGTGGTGGTAGTGTGTGTGGTGGTAGTGTGTGTGGTGGTAGTGTGTGTGTGTGTGTAGTGTGTGGTGGTAGTGTGTGTGGTGGTATGTGTGTGTGTGTGGTGGTAGTGTGTGGTGGTAGTGTGTGTGGTGGTGTGTGGTGGTAGTGTGTGTGGTAGTGTGTGGTAGTGTGTGGTGGTAGTGTGTGGTGGTAGTGTGTGTGGTGGTGTGTGTGGTGGTAGTGTGTGGTGGTAGTGTGTGGTGGTGTGTGTGGTGGTAGTGTGTGTGGTGGTGTGTGGTGGTAGTGTGTGGTGGTAGTGTGTGTGGTAGTGTGTGGTGGTAGTGTGTGTGGTAGTGTGGTGGTGGTAGTGTGTGGTGGTAGGTGTAGTGTGTGGTGGTAGTGTGTGTGGTGGTAGTGTGTGGTGGTAGTGTGTGTGGTGGTAGTGTGTGTGTGTGGTGGTAGTGTGTGGTGGTAGTGTGTGTGGTGGTGTGTGTGGTGGTAGTGTGTGTGGTGGTAGTGTGTGTGGTGGTAGTGTGTGTGGTGGTAGTGTGTGGTGGTGGTGGTGGTGTGTGTGGTGGTAGTGTGTGTGGTGGTGTGCGGTGGTAGTGTGTGGTGGTAGTGTGTGGTGGTAGTGTGTGTGGTGGTAGTGTGTGTGGGATAATGTGTGGTGGTAGTGTGTGGTGGTGGTAGTGTGTGGTGGTAGTGTGTGTGGTGGTAGTGTGTGTGGTGGTGTGGTAGTGTGTGTGGTGGTAGTGTGTGTGGTGGTAGTGTGTGGTGGTAGTGTGTGTGGTGGTAATGTGTGGTGGTGTGTGGTGTGTGTGTGTGGTGGTAGTGTGTGGTGGTAGTGTGTGTGGTGGTAATGTGTGGTGGTAGTGTGTGTGGTAGTGTGTGGTGGTAGTGTGTGTGGTGGTAGTGTGTGGTGGTGGTAGTGTGTGGTGGTGTGTGTGGTGGTAGTGTGTGGTGGTAGTAGTGGTGTGGTGGTATGTGGTGGTAGTGTGTGTGGTGGTAGTGTGTGTGGTGGTAGTGTGTGTGGTAGTAGTGTGTGTAGTGGTGTGTGGTGTGTGGTGTAGTGTGTGGTGGTAGTGTGTGGTGGTAGTGTGGTGGTAGTGTGTGGTGGTAGTGTGTGTGGTGGTAGTGTGTGTGGTGGTAGTGTGTGGTGGTAGTGTGTGGTGGTAGTGTGTGTGGTGGTAATGTGTGGTGGTGTGGTGTGTGTGGTGGTAAGTGTGTGTGGTGAAATGTGTGGTGTGTGTGGTGGTAGTGTGTGGTGGTAGTGTGTGTGGTGGTAGTGTGTGGTGGTAGTGTGTGTGGTGGTGGTGTGTGTGGTGGTAGTGTGTGGTGGTAATGTGTGGTGTAGTGTGTGGTGGTAGTGTGTGGTGGTAGTGTGTGTGGTGGTAGTGTGTGGTGGTAGTGTGTGGTGGTAGTGTGTGTGGTGGTGGTAGTGTGTGTGGTGGTGTGTGTGGTGGTAGTGTGTGTGGTGGTAGTGTGTGTGGTGGTAGTGTGTGTGGTGGTAGTGTGTGTAGTGGTGTGTAGTGTGTGGTGGTGTGTGTGGTGGTAGTGTGTGTGGTGGTAGTGTGTGGTGGTAGTGTGTGGTGGTATGTGTGGTGTGTGGGTAGTGTGTGTGGGGATAATGTGTGGTGGTAGTGTGTGTGGTGGTAGTGTGTGGTGGTAGTGTGTGGTGGTAGTGTGTGGTGGTGTGTGGTGTGTGTGGTGGTAGTGTGTGGTGGTAGTGTGTGTGGTGGTAATGTGTGGTGGTGTGGTGGTGGTAGTGTGTGGTGGTAGTGTGTGGTGGTAGTGTGTGGTGGTAGTGTGTGTGGTGGTAGTGTGTGTGGTGGTAATGTGTGGTGGTAATGTGTGGTGGTAGTGTGTGGTGGTAGTGTGTGTGGTGGTAGTGTGTGTGGTGTGTGTGGTGGTAAGTGTGTGGTAGTGTGTGGTGGTGTGTGTGTGTGTGGTGTGTGTGGTGGTAGTGTGTGTGGTGGTAGTGTGTGTGGTGGTAGTGTGGTGTGTGTGTGGTGGTAGTGTGTGTGGTGGTAATGTGTGTGGTGGTAGTGTGTGTGGTGGTAGTGTGTGGTGTGTGGTGGTAGTGTGTGTGGTGGTAGTGTGGTGGTGTGGTGGTAATGTGTGGTGGTAGTGTGGTGTGTGGTGGTAGTGTGTGGTGGTAGTGTGTGTGGTGGTGTGTGTGTGGTGGTAGTGTGTGTGGTAGTGTGTGTGGTGGTAATGTGTGGTGGTAGTGTGTGTGGTGGTAGTGTGGTGTGTGTGGTGGTAGTGTGTGGTGGTAGTGTGTGTGGTGGTAATGTGTGGTAGTGTGTGTGGTGGTGTGTGTGGTGGTAGTGTGTGTGGTGGTAGTGTGTGTGGTGGTAATGTGGTGTGTAGTGTGTGGTGGTAGTGTGTGGTGTAGTGTGTGTGGTGGTAGTGTGTGGTGGTAGTGGTGTGTGGTGGTAGTGTGTGTGGTGGTGTGTGTGGTGGTAATGTGTGGTGTAGTGTGTGGTGGTAAGTGTGTGGTGGTGTGTGTGGTGGTAGTGTGTGTGGTGGTAGTGTAGTGTGTGTGGTGGTAGTGTGTGGTGGTAGTGGTGTGGTGGTGGTGGTGTGTGTGGTGGTAGTGTGTGTGGTGTAGTGTGTGGTAGTGTGTGTGGTAGTGTGTGTGGTGGTAGTGTGTGTGGTGGTAGTGTGTGGTGGTAGTGTGTGTGGTGGTAGTGTGTGGTGGTAGTGGTGGTGTGTGTGTGGTGGTAGTGTGTGTGGTGTGGTGTGTGTAGTGGTGGTAAGTGTGCGGTGTGTGTGGTGGTAGTGTGTGGTGGTAATGTGTGTGGTGGTAGTGTGTGGTGGTAGTGTGTGTGGTGGTAGTGTGTGTGGTGGTAAGTGTGTGGTGGTGTGGTGGTAATGTGTGGTGGTAGTGTGTGGTGGTAGTGTGTGGTGGTAGTGTGTGTGGTGGTAGTGTGTGTGGTGGTAGTGTGTGTGGTGGTAGTGTGTGTGGTGGTAGTGTGTGGTGGTGTGTGGTGGTGTGTGTGGTGGTAGTGTGTGGTGGTAGTGTGTGTGGTGGTAGTGTGTGTGGTGGTAGTGTGTGTGGTGGTAGTGTGTGGTGGTATGTGTGGTGGTGGTAATGTGTGTGGTAGTGTGTGGTGGTAGTGTGTGGTGGTAGTGTGTGGTGGTAGTGTGTTGGTGGTAGTGTGTGGTGGTAGTGTGTGTGGTGGTAGTGTGTGTGGTGGTAGTGTGTGTGGTGGTAGTGTGTGGTGGTAGTGTGTGTGGTGGTAGTGTGTGTGGTGTGTGGTAGTGTGTGTGGTGGTAGTGTGTGTGGTGGTAGTGTGTGGTGGTAGTGTGTGGTGGTAGTGTGTGGTGGTAGTGTGTGGTGTAGTGTGTGGTGGTGTGGTGGTAGTGTGTGTGGTGGTAGTGTGTGGTGGTGGTAGTGTGTGTGGTGGTAGTGTGTGTGTGGTAGTGTGTGTGGTGGTGTGTGGTGGTAGTGTGTGTGGTGGTAGTGTGTGTAGTAGTGTGTGGTGGTAGTGTAGTGGTAGTGTGTGTGGTGGTAGTGTGTGTGGTGGTAATGTGTAGTGTGTGGTAGTGTGTGTGGTGGTAGTGTGTGGTGGTAGTGTGTGTGGTAGTGTGTGTGGTGGTAGTGTGGTGGTAGTGTGTGGTGGTAGTGTGTGTGGTGGTATGTGTGGTGTGTGTGGTGGTAGTGTGTGTGGTGGTAGTGTGTGTGGTGTGTGTGGTAGTGTGTGTAGTGGTAGTGTGTGGTGGTAGTGTGGTAATGTGTGGTGGTAGTGTGTGTGGTGGTAGTGTGTGGTAGTGTGTGTGGTGGTAATGTGTGGTGGTAGTGTGGTGGTGGTAATGTGTGGTGGTAGTGTGTGTGGTGGTAGTGTGTGTGGTGGTAGTGTGTGTGTGGTGGTAGTGTGTGTGGTGGTAGTGTGTGTGGTGGTAGTGTGTGTGGTGGTAGTGTGTGGTGGTAGTGTGTGGTGGTAGTGTGTGTGGTGGTAAGTGTGTGTGGTGGTAGTGTGTGGTGGTAGTGTGTGTGGTGGTGTGTGTGTGGTGGTGTGTGTGGTGGTAGTGTGTGTGGTGGTAATGTGTGGTGGTGTGTGTGGTGGTAGTGTGTGGTGGTAGTGTGTGTGGTGGTAGTGTGTGTGGTGGTGTGTGTGGTGGTAGTGTGTGGTAGTGTGTGGTGTAGTGTGTGTGGTGGTAGTGTGTGGTGGTAGTGTGTGTGGTGGTAGTGTGTGGTGTGGTAGTGTGTGTGGTGGTAGTGTGTGTGGTGGTAGTGTGTGTGTGGGTGGTAGTGTGTGTGGTGGTAATGTGTGGTGGTAGTGTGTGGTGGTAGTGGTGGTAGTGTGTGGTGGTAGTGTGTGTGGTGGTGGTAGTGTGTGGTGGTAATGTGTGGTGGTAGTGTGTGTGGTGGTAGTGTGTGGTGGTAGTGTGTGGTGGTATGTGTGTGTGGTGGTAGTGTAGTGTGGTGGTAGTGTGTGGTGGTAGTGTGTGTGGTGGTAATGTGTGGTGGTAGTGTGTGGTGGTAGTGTGTGTGGTGGTAATGTGGTGGTAGTGTGTGGTGGTAGTGTGTGGTGGTAGTGTGTGGTGGTAGTGTGTGTGGTGGTAGTGTGTGTGGTGGTAGTGTGTGGTGGTGTGTGTGTGGTGGTAGTGTGTGGTGGTAGTGTGTGTGGTGGTAGTGTGTGGTGTGTGTGTGGTGGTAGTGTGTGGTGGTAGTGTGTGGTGGTAGTGTGTGTGGTGGTGTGTGTGGTAGTGTGTGGTAGTGTGTGTGTGGTGGTAGTGTGTGTGTGTAGTGTGTGTGGTGGTAGTGTGTGTGGTGGTAGTGTGTGGTGGTAGTGTGTGTGGTGGTAGTGTGTGTGGTGGTAGTGTGTGTGGTGGTAGTGTGTTGGTGGTAGTGTGTGTGGTGGTAGTGTGTGGTGGTGTGTGTGGTGGTAGTGTGTAGTGTGTGGTGGTAGTGTGTGTGGTGGTAGTGTGTGGTGGTAGTGTGTGTGGTGGTAGTGTGTGTGGTGGTAGTGTGTGTGGTGGTAATGTGTGGTGGTAGTGTGTGGTGGTAGTGTGTGGTGGTGTGTGGTGGTAGTGTGTGGTGGTGTGTGGTGGTAGTAGTGTGGTGGTAGTGTGTGGTGGTAGTGTGTGTGGTGGTGTGTGTGTGGTGGTAGTGTGTGGTGGTAGTGTGTGTGGTAGTGTGTGGTGTAGTGTGTGGTGTGTGTGTGGTGGTATGTGTGTGTGGTAGGTGTGTGTGGTGGTAGTGTGTGTGGTGGTAGTGTGTGTGGTGGTATGTGTGTGGTAGTGGTGGTGTGTGGTGGTAGTGTGTGTGGTGGTAGTGTGTGTGGGTAGTGTGTGTGGTGGTAGTGTGTGGTGGTAGTGTGTGTGGTGGTATGTGTGGTGGTAGTGTGGTGGTAATGTGTGGTGGTAGTGTGTGGTGGTAGTGTGTGTGGTGGTAGTGTGTGGTGGTAGTGTGTGGTGGTAGTGTGTGTGGTAGTGTGTGTGGTGGTAGTGTGGTGGTAGTGTGTGTGGTGGTAGTGTGTGGTGGTAGTGTGTGTGGTGGTAATGTGTGTGGTGGTAGTAGTGTGTGGTGGTAGTGTGTGGTGTGTGTGGTGGTAGTGTGTGTGTGTAAGTGTGTAGTGGTAGTGTGTGTGGTGGTAGTGTGTGGTGGTGGTAGTGTGTGTGGTGGTAATGTGTGGTGGTAGTGTGTGGTGGTAGTGTGTGGTGTGGTGGTAGTGTGTGTGGTGGTAATGTGTGGTGGTAGTGTGTGGTGGTAGTGTGTGTGGTGGTAGTGTGTGTGGTGGTAGTGTGTGTGTGGTATGTGTGGTGGTAGTGTGTGGTGGTAGTGTGTAGTGTGTGTGGTGGTAGTGTGTGGTGGTAGTGTGTGGTGGTAGTGTGTGTGGTGGTGTGTGTGGTGGTAGTGTGTGGTGGTAGTGTGTGTGGTGGTAGTGTGTGGTGGTAATGTGTGGTGGTAGTGTGTGTGGTGGTAGTGTGTGT
>NC_056436.1:1811728-1869784 GCF_018296145.1 Oncorhynchus tshawytscha | reverse complement strand
TGTGTGGTGGTAATGTGTGTGGTGTGTGTGGTGGTAGTGTGTGTGGTGGTAATGTGTGGTGGTAGTGTGTGTGGTGGTAGTGTGTGTGTGTGTGTGGTAGTGTGTGGTGGTAGTGTGTGGGTGGTAGTGTGTGGTGTGTGTGTGTGGTGGTAATGTGTGTGGTGTGTGTGGTACTGTGTGTGGTAGTAGTGTGTGGTGGTAGTGTGTGTGGTGGTAGTGTGTGGTGGTAGTGTGTGGTGGTAGTGTGTGGTGGTAATGTGTGGTAATGTGGTGGTAGTGTGTGTGGTGGTAATGTGGTGGTAGTGTGTGGTGGTAGTGTGTGTGGTAGTGTGTGGTGTAGTGTGTGTGGTGTAATGTGTGGTAGTGTGTGTGGTGGTAGTGTGTGGTGGTAGTGTGTGGTGGTGTGTGTGTGGTAATGTGTGGTGGTAATGTGTGGTGGTAGTGTGTGTGGTGGTAGTGTGTGTGGTAGTGTGTGTGGTGGTAGTGTGTGGTGGTAGTGTGTGTGGTGGTAATGTGTGGTGGTAATGTGTGGTGGTAGTGTGTGGTGGTAATGTGTGGTGGTAGTGTGTGTGGTGGTAATGTGTGGTGGTAGTGTGTGTGTGGTAGTGTGTAGTGTAGTAGTGTGTGGTGGTAGTGTGTGGTGGTAGTGTGTGTGGTGGTAATGTGTGTGGTGGTAGTGTGTGGTGGTAGTGTGTGGTGGTAGTGTGTGTGGTGTAGTGTGTGTGGTAGTGTGTGGTGGTAGTGTGTGTGTGTAGTGTGTGGTGGTAGTGTGTGGTGGTAGTGTGTGGTGGTAGTGTGTGGTGGTAGTGTGTGGTAGTAGTGTGTGGTGGTGGTAATGTGTGGTGGTAGTGTGTGTGGTGGTAGTGTGTGTGGTGGTAATGTGTGGTGGTAGTGTGGTGGTAGTGTGTGGTGGTAATGTGTGGTGGTAGTGTGTAGTAGTGAGTGTGTGTGTGTGGTAATGTGTGGTGGTAGTGTGTGGTGGTAGTGTGTGTGGTAGTGTGTGGTGGTAGTGTGTGTGGTGGTAGTGTGTGGTGGTAGTGTGTGTGGTGGTAGTGTGTGTGGTGGTAGTGTGTGTGGTAGTGTGTGGTAGTAATGTGTGGTGGTAGTGTGTGGTAGTAGTGTGTGTGTAGTGGTGGTAATGTGTGGTGGTAGTGTGTGTGGTAGTGTGTGTGTAGTGTGTGTGGTGGTAGTGTGGTGGTAGTGTGTGGTGGTAGTGTGTGGTGTAGTGTGTGTGGTAGTAGTGTGTGTAGTAATGTGTGTGTGGTAGTGTGTGGTAGTAGTAATGTAGTAGTGTGTGTGTATATGTAGTGTAGTAGTATGGTGGTAGTGTGTGGTAAATGTAGTGTGTGTGGTAGTGTGTGTAGTGGTAGTGTGTGTGGTGGTAGTGTGTGGTAGTAGTGTGTGGTAAGTATGTGTGGTAGTGTAGTGTGTGGTAGTAGTGTGTGGTGGTGTGTGTGTGTGGTAGTGTGTGTGGTGGTAATGTGTGGTAGTAGTGTGTGGTGGTAGTGTGTAATGTGGTAGTAGTGTGTGTGTGTGTGTGTAATGTGTGTGGTGGTAATGTGTGTAGTGTGTGGTGTAATGTGTGTGGTAGTGTGTGTGTGGTAGTGTGTGGTGGTAGTGTGTGTGTAGTGTGGTGGTAGTGTGTGGTGGTAGTGTGTGTGGTGGTAATGTGTGTGTGGTAATATGTGTGTAGTGTGTGTGGTAGTAGTGTGTGGTGGTAGTGTGTGGTAGTGTGTGGGTGGTAGTGTGTGGTGGTAATGTGTGTGTAGTGTGGTAATGTGTGGTGGTAGTGTGTGTGTGGTAATGTGTGGTGGTAGTGTGTGTGGTGGTGTAATGTGTGGTGGTAGTGTGTGTGGTAGTGTGTGGTAGTAATGTGTGTGGTAAGTGTGTGGTGTAGTAGTGTGTGTGGTAGTGTGTGTGGTGGTAATGAAATGTGTGTGTGTGTAGTGGTGGTAATGTGTGGTGGTAGTGTGTGGTAGTAATGTGTGGTGGTAGTGTGTGTGTGTGTGTGTGTGTGGTGGTAGTGTGTGGTGGTAGTGTGTGTGGTAGTGTGTGTGTGGTGGTAAATGTGTGGTAGTGTGTGTGGTGGTGTGTAGTGTAGTGTGTGGTAGTGTGTGTGTGTGTAGTAGTGTGTGTGTGGTAGTGTGTGGTGGTAGTGTGTGTGTGGTGTGTGTGTGGTAATAGTGTGTGGTAGTAATGTAGTGTGGTGGTAGTGTGTGTGGTGGTAATGTGTGTGTAGTAGTGTGTGTAGTAGTGTGTGGTAGTAGTGTGTGGTGGTAGTGTGTGGTGGTAGTGTGTGTGGTGGTAGTGTGGTAGTAAAATGTGGTGTAGTAGTGTGTGTGTGTGGTAGTGTGTAGTGTGTGGTAGTGTGTGTGGTGGTAGTGTGTGGTGGTAGTGTGTGTGGTAGTGTGTGTGTGTAGTGTGTGGTGGTAGTAATGTGTGTGTGGTAGTGTGTGTGGTAGTAGTGTGTGTAGTAGTGTGTGTGGTGTAGTGTGTGGTGGTAGTAATGTGTGTGGTGGTAGTGTGTGTGGTGGTAATGTGTGGTAGTAGTGTGTGTGTGGTAGTGTGTGTGGTAATGTGTGTGTGTGGTAGTGTGTGTGGTGGTAATGTGTGTGGTGGTAGTGTGTGGTGGTAGTGTGTGTGGTGGTAGTAGTGTGTGTGGTGGTAGTGTGTGGTGTAGTGTGTGTGTGGTAGTGTGTGTAGTAGTGTGTGGTGATGTGTGGTGGTGTGTAATGTGTGGTGGTAGTGTGTGGTGGTAGTGTGTGTGGTAGTAGTGTGTGTGGTAGTGTGTGTGTGGTGTAGTAGTGTGTGGTGGTAGTGTGTGTGTAGTGTGTGTGTAGTGTGTGTGTGTAATGTGGTGGTGTGTAGTGTGTGGTGGTAATGTGTAGTAGTGGTAGTGGTGGTAGTGTGTGTGGTGGTAGTGTGTGTGGTGGTAGTGTGTGTGGTGTGTAGTGTGTGTGGTGGTAGTGTGTGGTGTAGTGTGTGGTAGTAGTGTGTGGTGGTAGTGTGTGGTGGTTTAGTGTGTGTGGTAGTGTGTGGTGTGTGGTAGTGTGTGTGGTGGTATGGTAGTAGTGTGTGTGGTAGTGTGTGTGTGTAGTGTGTGTGGTGTGTGTGTGGTAATGTGTGGTGTAGTGTGTGGTGGTAGTGTGTGTGTGGTAGTGTGTGTGGTGGTAATGTGTGGTAGTGTGTAGTGTGTGGTGGTAGTGTGTGGTGGTAGTGTGTGGTGGTAATGTGTGGTAATGTGTGTGTGGTAGTGTGTGGTGGTAATGTGTGGTGGTAATGTGTGTGGTAGTGTGTAGTGTGGTGTGTGGTAATGTGTGGTGGTAGTGTGTGTGTGTGTAGTGTAGTAGTGTGTGTAATTAGTGTGTGTGTGGTAGTGTGTGTGTGGTAGTGTGTAGTGGTGGTGGTAAATGTGTGGTGTGTGTGTGGTGGTAGTGTGTGTGGTAGTGTGTGTGGTGG
Organism: Oncorhynchus tshawytscha; assembly: GCF_018296145.1. NCBI lineage: Eukaryota > Metazoa > Chordata > Actinopteri > Salmoniformes > Salmonidae > Oncorhynchus > Oncorhynchus tshawytscha. The sequence goes on along the minus strand of NC_056436.1, from coordinate 1,866,325 downwards.
TAGTGTGTGGTGGTAGTGTGTGTGTGGTAGTGTGTGGTGGTAGTGTGTGTAGTGGTAATGTGTGGTGGTAGTGTGTGTGGTGGTAATGTGTGGTGTGTGTGTGGTAGTAATGTGTGTGGTGTAGTGTGTGGTGTGTGTGGTGGTAGTGTGTGGTGGTGGTGTGTGGTGGTAGTGTGTGTGGTAGTGTGTGGTAGTGTGGTGGTAGTGTGTGGTGGTATGTGTGTGGTGGTAATGTGTGGTGGTAGTGTGTGTGGTGGTAGTGTGTGGTGGTAGTGGTAGTGTGTGTGGTAGTGTGTGTGGTGGTAATGTGTGGTGTGTGTGTGGTGTGTGGTGTGTGTGGTGGTAGTGTGTGGTGGTAGGTAGTAGTGTGTGGTGGTAGTGTGTGTGGTGGTAGTGTGTGTGGTGGTAGTGTGTGGTGGTAGTGTGTGTGGTGGTAGTGTGTGTGTGGTAGTAATGTGTGTAGTGTGTAGTGGTAGTGTGTGTGGTGGTAGTGTGTGGTGGTAGTGTGTGGTGGTAGTGTGTGTGGTGTGTGGTGGTAATGTGTGTGGTGGTAGTGTGTGGTAGTGTGTGTGGTAGTAGTGTGTGGTGGTAGTGTGTGGTGGTAGTGTGTGGTGGTAGTGTGGTAGTAGTGTGTGGTAGTGTGTGTGGTAGTGTGTGTGTGGTAGTGTGTGTGGTAGTAGTGTGTGGTAGTAGTGTGTTGGTGGTAGTGTGTGGTGGTAGTGTGTGGTGGTAGTAGTGTGTGGTGGTAGTAGTGTGTGTAGTAGTGTGTGTGTGTGGTGGTAGTGTGTGTGGTGGTAGTGTGTGGTGGTAGTGTGTGGTGGTAGTGTGTGTGTGTGTAGTGTGTGTGGTAGTAGTGTGTGGTGGTAGTGTGTGGTGGTAGTGTGTGTGTGGTAGTGTGTGGTGTAGTGTGGTGGTAATGTGTGTGGTAGTGTGTGTGTGGTGTGTGGTAGGTAGTGTGTGGTGGTAGTGTGTGTGGTGGTAGTGTGTGGTGGTAGTGTGTGTGGTGTGTGTGTGTGGTAGTGTGTAGTGTGGTGGTAGTGTGTGGTGGTAGTGTGTGTGTGGTAGTGTGTGTGGTGGTAGTGTGTAATGTGTGTGGTGGTAGTGTGTGGTGGTGTGTGTGGTAGTGTGTGTGGTGGTAGTGTGTGTAGTGTAGTGTGTGTGGTGGTAGTGTGTGTGTGGTGGTAGTGTGTGTGGTGGTAGTGTGTGTGGTGGTAATGTGTGGTGGTAGTGTGTGGTGGTGTGTAGTGTGTGGTAGTGTGTGGTAGTAGTGTGTGGTGTGTGTGGTGGTAGTGTGTGGTGGTAGTGTGTGTGTGTGTGTGTGGTAGTGTGTGTGTGGTAGTGTGTGGTGTGTGTGTGGTGGTAGTGTGTGTGTGGTGGTAGTGGTGGTAGTGTGTGTAGTAATGTGTGGTGTGTAGTGGTGGTAGTGTGTGGTGTGTGGTAGTGTGTGTGTGGTAGTGTGTGGTGGTAGTGTGTGGTGGTAGTGTGTGGTGGTAGTGTGTGGTGGTAGTGTGTGTGTGGTAGTGTGTGGTGGTAGTGTGTGGTGGTAGTGTGTGTGTGGTAATGTGTGGTAGTAGTGTGTGTGGTAGTGTGTGGTGGTAGTGTGTGTGTGGTAGTGTGTGTGTGGTAGTGTGTGGTGGTAGTGTGTGGTGGTAAGTGTGTGGTGGTAGTGTGTGGTGTAGTGTGTGTGGTGGTAGTGTGTGTGGTGGTAGTGTGTGTGTGGTAATGTGTGTGTGTAGTGTGTTGTGGTAGTGTGTGTGGTGGTAGTGTGTGTGGTGGTAATGTGTGTAGTGTAGTGTGGTGGTAGTAGTGTGTGTGGTAGTGTGTGTGGTAGTAGTGTGTGTAGTGTGTGGTGGTAGTGTGTGTGGTGGTAGTGTGTGTGTGGTAGTGTGTGTGGTGGTAGTGTGTGGTGGTAGTGTGTGGTGGTGTGTGTGTGGTGGTAGTGTGTGTGTGGTAGTGTGTGGTGGTAATGGTGGTGGTGGTAGTGTGTGGTGGTAGTGTGTGTGGTGGTGTGTGTGTGGTGTGTGTGGTGTGTGTGTGGTGTAGTGTGTGGTGGTAGTGTGTGTGGTGGTAGTGTGGTAGTGTAGTAGTGTGTGGTGGTAGTGTGTGGTGGTGAGTGTGTGGTGGTGTAATGTGTGGTGGTAGTGTGTGGTGGTAGTGTGTGGTGGTAGTGTGTGTGTGTAGTAGTGTGTGGTAGTGTGTGTGTGGTAGTGTGTGTGTGGTGGTAGTGTGTGGTGGTAGTGTGTGGTGGTAGTGTGTGTGTGGTAGTGTGTGTGGTGGTAGTGTGTGTGTGGTAGTGTGTGTGGTAGTAGTGTGTGGTGGTAATGTGTGGTAGTGTGTGTGTGTAATGTGTGTGGTAGTGTGTGTGGTGGTAGTGTGTGTAGGTGTGTGGTGGTAGTGTGGTGGTAGTGTGTGTGTGGTAGTGTGTGTGGTGGTAGTGTGTGGTGTAGTGTGTGTGTAGTGTGTGGTGGTAGTGTGTGTGGTGGTGTGTGTGTAGTGTGTGTGGTGGTAGTGTGTGGTAGTAGTAGTGTGTGTGGTGGTAGTGTGTGTGGTAGTAGTGTGTGTGTGGTGTGTGTGGTAGTGGTGGTAGTGTGTGTGGTGGTAGTGTGTGTGTGGTAATGTGTGGTGGTAGTGTGTGTGGTGGTAGTGTGTGTGGTAGTGTGTGTGGTAGTGTGTGGTGGTAGTGTGTGTGGTAGTAGTGTGTGGTGGTAGTGTGTGGTGGTAGTGTGTGTGGTGGTAGTGTGTGGTGGTAGTGTGTGGTAGTGTGTGGTGGTAGTGTGTGGTGGTAGTGTGTGGTGGTAATGTGTGGTGGTAGTGTGTGTGGTGGTAATGTGTGGTAGTGTGTGTGGTGGTAGTGTGTAGTGGTAGTGTGTGTGGTGGTAGTGTGTGGTGGTAGTGTGTGTGGTGGTAGTGTGTGTGGTAGTGTGTGTGTGGTGTAATGTGTGGTGGTAATGTGTGGTAGTAATGTGTGGTGTAGTGTGTGTGGTGGTAATGTGTGTGTGGTGGTGGTAATGGTAGTGTGTGTGTAGTAATGTGTGGTGGTAGTGTGTGTGGTAGTGTAGTGTGTGGTGGTAGTGTGTGGTGGTAGTGTGTGGTGTGGTAGTGTGTGGTGGTAGTGTGTGTGGTGGTAATGTGTGGTGGTAGTGTGTGTGTGTAGTGTGTGGTAGTGTGTGTGGTGGTAGTGTGTGTGTGGTAGTGTGTGTGGTGGTAGTGTGTGGTGGTAGTGTGTGTGGTGGTAATGTGTGGTGGTAGTAGTAATGTGGTAGTGTGTGTAGTGTGTGTGTGGTGGTAGTGTGTGTGGTGGTAGTGTGTGGTAGTAGTGGTGTGTAGTGTGTGTGGTGGTAGTGTGTGTGTAGTAGTGTGTGGTAGTAGTGTGTGTGGTAGTGTGTGTGGTGGTAGTGTGTGTGTGGTAGTGTGTGTGGTGGTAGTGTGTGTGGTGGTAGTGTGTGTGGTAGTGTGTGGTGGTAGTGTGTGTGGTGGTAGTGTGTGGTGGTAGTGTGTGTAGTGGTAGTGTGTGTGTGGTAGTGTGTGTGGTGGTAGTGTAGTGTGTGGTGGTAGTAGTGTGTGGTAGTAGTGTGTGGTGGTGTAGTGTAGTGTAGTGTGTGGTGGTAGTGTGTGTGGTGGAGTGTGTGGTGGTGTGTGTGTGGTAGTGTGTGTGTAGTGTGTGTGGTGGTAGTGTGTGGTGGTAGTGTGTGTGGTGTGTGTGGTAGTGTGTGTGGTGGTAGTGTGTGTGGTGGTAGTGTGTGTGGTGGTAATGTGTGGTGGTAATGTGTGGTGGTAGTGTGTGTGTAGTGTGGTAGTGTGTGTGGTAGTGTGTGGTGTAATGTGTGGTGGTGGTAGTGTGTGTGGTGTAGTGTGTGGTGGTAGTGTGTGTGTGGTAGTGTGTGTGGTGGTAGTGTGTGTGGTAGTGTGTGTGGTGGTAGTGTGTGGTGGTAGTGTGTGTGTAGTGTGTGGTAGTAATGTGTGGTGGTAGTGTGTGGTGGTGGTAGTGTGTGTGGTGTAATGTGTGTGTAGTAGTGTGTGTGGTAGTGTGTGTGTGGTAATGTGTGTGTGTAATGTGTGGTGGTAGTGTGTGTGGTGGTAATGTGTGGTGGTAGTGTGTGTGGTAATAGTGTGTGTGGTGGTAGTGTGTGTGGTAGTGTGTGTGGTGGTAATGTGTGGTGGTAATGTGTGGTGGTAGTGTGTGTAGTAGTGTGTGTGGTAGTAGTGTGTGGTAATGTGTGTGTAGTGTGTGTGGTAGTAATGTGTGTGTAGTAGTGTGTGGTGGTAATGTGTGTAGTAGTGTGTGGTGGTAGTGTGTGGTGGTAGTGTGTGGTGGTAGTGTGTGTGGTGGTAGTGTGTGGTGGTAGTGTGTGTAGTAGTGTGTGTGGTAGTGTGTGGTGGTAGTGTGTGGTAGTGTGTGTGGTAGTAGTGTGTGGTGTGTAGTGTGTGGTAGTAGTGTGTGGTGGTAGGTAGTGTAGTGTGTGGTGGTAATGTGTGTGTGGTAGTGTGTGTGGTGGTAGTGTGTGTGGTGGTAGTGTGTGGTGGTAGTGTGTGTGGTGGTAGTGTGTGGTGGTGTGTGTGGTGGTAATGTGTGGTGTAGTGTGTGGTAGTGTGTGGTGGTAGTGTGTGGTAATGTGTAGTAGTGTGTGTGGTAGTGTGTGGTGGTAGTGTGTGTGTGGTAGTGTGTGTGTGTGGTAGTGTGTGTGTGGTGTGTGGTAGTGTGTGTGTGTGTGTGTGTGTGGTAGTGTGTGGTGTGTGTGTGGTAGTAGTGTGTGGTAGTAGTGTGTGGTGGTGTGTGTGTGTGGTAGTGTGTGGTAGTAGTGTGTGGTGTAGTGTAAGTGTGTGGTAATGTGTAGTGTGTGGTAGTAGTGTGTGGTGGTAGTGTGTGTGTGGTAGTGTGTGTGTGGTAGTGTGTGGTGGTAGTAGTGTGTGTGTGGTAGTGTGTGTGGTGGTAGTGTGTGTGGTGGTAGTGTGTGTGGTGGTAGTGTGTGTGGTGTAGTGGTGGGTGTGTGTTGTGGTAGTGTGTGTGGTGGTAGTGTGTGTGGTGGTAATGTGTGTGTGTAATGTGTGGTGGTGTGTAGTATGTGTGGTGGTAGTGTGTGGTGGTAATGTGTGGTGGTAGTGTGTGTGTGGTAGTGTGTGTGTGGTAGTGTGTGTGTGGTAATGTGTGTGGTAGTGTGTGTGGTAGTGTGTGTGGTGGTAGTGTGTGGTGGTAGTAGTGTGTGTGGTAGTGTGTGTGTGGTAATGTGTGGTGGTAGTGTGTGTGTGTGTGGTAATGTGTGGTGGTAGTGTGTGTGTAGTAGTGTGTGGTGGTGTGTAATGTGTGTGGTGGTAGTGTGTGTGGTAGTAATGTGTGGTGTGTGTGGTGGTAGTGTGGTGTGTGTAATGTGTGTGTGTGGTAGTGTGTGTGGTGGTAGTGTGTGGTGGTAGTGTGTGGTAGTAGTGTGTGGTGGTAGTGTGTGGTGGTGTGTGGTGGTGGTGTGTGTGTGTGTGGTGTGGTAGTGTGTGTGGTAGTAGTGTGTGGTAGTAGTGTGTGTGGTGGTAATGTGTGGTGGTAGTGTGTGTGGTGGTAGTGTGTGGTGGTAGTGTGTGTGGTGTAATGTGTGGTGGTAGTGTGTGTGGTGGTAGTGTGTGGTAGTAGTGTGTGGTAGTAATGTGTGTGGTAGTGTGTAGTAGTGTGTGGTAGTGTGTGTGGTAGTAGTGTGTGTGGTGGTAGTGTGTGGTGGTAGTGTGTGTGGTAGTAGTGTGTGGTGGTAGTGTGTGTGTAGTGGTAGTGTGTGGTGGTAGTGTGTGGTGGTGTGTGTGGTGTGTGGTGTAGTGGTGTGTGTGTGTGTGTAGTAATGTGTGGTGGTAGTGTGTGTGGTGGTAGTGTGTGGTGGTGGTGATAGTGTGTGGTGTGTAGGTAGTGTGTGGTGGTAATGTGTGGTGGTAGTGTGTGTGGTGGTAATGTGTGTGGTGTAGTAATGTGTAGTGTGTGTGTGGTGGTAGTGTGTGGTGGTAGTGTGTGGTGGTGTGTGTGGTGGTAATGTGTGGTAGTGTGTGTGTGTGGTGGTAGTGTGTGGTGGTAATGTGTGTGGTGGTAATGTGTGGTGGTAGTGTGTGGTGGTGTGTGTGTGTGGTAGTGTGTGTGGTGGTAGTGTGTGGTGGTGTGTGTGTGTGTGTGGTGGTGGTAGTGTGTGGTGGTAGTGTGTGGTGTGTGTGGTGGTAATGTGTGGTGGTAGTGTGTGGTGGTAGTGTGTGTGTGGTAGTGTGTGTGGTGGTAGTGTGTGGTGGTAGTGTGTGTGGTGGTAGTGGTGGTAGTGTGTAGTGGTGGTAATGTGTGGTGGTAGTGTGTGTGGTGGTAGTGTGTGGTGGTGTGTGTGTGGTAGTGTGTGTGTGTGGTGGTAGTAGTGTGTGTGTGGGTGGTAGTGTGTGGTGGTAGTGTGTGGTAGTGTGTGGTGGTAGTGTGTGGTGGTAGTGTGTGGTGGTAGTGTGTGGTAGTAGTGTGTGGTGGTAGTGTGTGGTGGTGTGTGTGGTAGTAATGTGTGTGGTGGTAGTGTGTGTGGTGGTAGTGTGTGGTGGTAGTGTGTGGTGGTAGTGTGTGTGGTGGTAGTGTGTGGTAGTAGTGTGTGGTGGTAGTGTGTGTGGTGGTAGTGTGGTGGTAGTGTGTGGTAGTGTGTGTGTGGTAGTGTGTGGTGGTGTGTGTGTGGTAGTGTGTGTGTAGTGTGTGTGTGTGGTAGTGTGTGTGGTGGTAGTGTGTGGTGGTAGTGTGTGGTGGTAGTGTGTGGTGGTAGTGTGTGGTGGTAATGTGTGGTGGTAGTGTGTGTGGTAGTAGTGTGTGGTGGTAGTGTGTGTGGTGGTAGTGTGTGTGGTGGTAGTGTGTGGTGGTAGTGTGTGTGTGGTAGTGTGTGGTGGTAGTGTGTGGTGGTAGTGTGTGTGGTAGTAATGTGTGGTGGTAGTGTGTGTGGTGGTAGTGTGTGTGGTGGTAGTGTGTGTGGTGGTAGTGTGTGGTGGTAGTGTGTGGTGGTGGTGTGTGGTAGTAGTGTGTGGTGTGTGGTGGTAGTGTGTGGTGGTAGTGTGTGGTGGTAGTGTGTGGTGGTAGTGTGTGGTGGTAGTGTGTGGTGGTAGTGTGTGTGTGGTAGTGTGTGTGTGGTAGTGTGTGGTGGTAGTGTGTGTGGTAGTGTGTGGTGGTAGTGTGTGTAGTGTGTGTGGTGGTAGTGTGTGTGGTGGTAGTGTGTGGTGGTGTGTGTGGTGGTAGTGTGTGGTGGTAGTGTGTGGTGGTAGTGTGTGGTGGTAGTGTGTGGTGGTAGTGTGTGTGGTGGTAGTGTGGTGGTAGTGTGTGGTGGTAGTGTGTGGTAGTGTGTGTGTGGTAGTGTGTGTGGTGGTAGTGTGTGTGGTGGTAGTGTGTGGTGGTGGTAGTGTGTGTGTGTAATGTAGTGTGTGTGTGTGGTGGTGTGTGTGGTGGTAGTGTGTGTGGTGGTAGTGTGTGGTAGTGTGTGTCGTGGTAGTGTGTGTGGTGGTAGTGTGTGTAAGGTGTGTGGCGATGGAAGAGGTAAACCACTGAGGTGTTTAAATAGCTATAATTGTGATGTCATACTAATTATTGGAGAGAATTAATTACCCTCACATTTCCTCTGGGGCCTCCTCTCCAGTCTGCCGAGATGAGGAGTGAGAGAGAGAGAGAGAGAGAGAGAGAGAGAGAGAGAGAGAGAGAGAGAGAGAGAGGGGAGAGAGAGAGAGAACAAGAGAACAAGAGAGAGAGACAGAGAGAGAGAGAGAGAGAGAGAGAGAGAGAGAGAGAGAGAGAGAGAGAGAGAGAGAGAGAACAAGAGAACGAGAGAGAGACAGAGAGAGAGAGAGAGAGAGAGTGAAAGAGAGAGAGAGAGAGAGAGAGAACGAGAGAGAGAACGAGAACGAGAGAGAGAGAGAGAGAGAGAGGGAGAGAGGGAGAGAGAAATACAGAGAGACAGAGAGGGAGAGAGAGAGAGAGAGAGAGAGAGAGAACAAGAGAACGAGAGAGAACGAGAAAGAGAGAGGGAGAGAGTGAGAGGCTATGTGCACACTGCCCACAAAATGAGGTGGAAACTGAGCTGCACTTCCTAACCTCCTGCCCAATGTATGACGATATTAGAGAGACATATTTCCCTCAGATTACACAGATCCACAAAGAATTCGAAAACAAATCCAATTTTGATAAACTCCCATATCTACTGGGTGAAATTCCACAGTGTGCCATCACAGCAGCAATATTTGTGACCTGTTGCCACAAGAAAAGGGCAACCAGTGAAGAACACACACCATTGTAAATACAACCCATATTTATGCTTATTTATTTTATCCTGTGTCCCATATCTACCTCACTTGTTAACACATGTTTCCCATACCAATAAAGCCTTTGAATTGGATTGAATTGAGAGAGAGAGACAGAGAGACAGAGAGAGAGAGAGAGAGAGACAGAGAGAGACAGAGAGAGACAGAGAGAGAGACAGAGACAGAGAGAGAGAGAGAGAGAGAGAGAGAGAGACAGAGAGACAGAGAGACAGAGAGAGACAGACAGAGAGAGACAGAGAGAGACAGAGAGAGAGAGAGAGAGAGAGAGAGAGAGAGACAGAGAGAGAGAGAGTTAAATCCTAGTTAAGCAGACAGAACTAGTTAAATCCTTCATTTCACAAAACAAAACGAACTGGCAACAGACAAACACAGGTATAAATACACTGGGGATATCGGGAAGATGGGCGTGGAGCGGGGTGGGTGGAGACAAGCACAAAGACAGGTGAAACAGAACAGGTTGTGACGGTTAGAGAGTGCAGAATGAGCAGAATGAGAGCGGTTTTTTGTTATTGTGAAAATGGGGCTCTTAGTGAGTTCCTCCCGGTCTGGGCACAGAGATTAGGGGATGGAGGGATGTGAGTTCCCGGTCTGGGCACAGAGATTAGGGGATGGAGGGATGTGAGTTCCCGGTCTGGGCACAGAGATTAGGGGATGGAGGGATGTGAGTTCCCGGTCTGGGCACAGAGATTAGGGGATGGAGAGATGTGAGTTCCCGGTCTGGGCACAGAGATTAGGGGATGGAGGGATGTGAGTTCCCGGTCTGGGCACAGAGATTAGGGGATGGAGGGATGTGAGTTCCCGGTCTGGGCACAGAGATTAGGGGATGGAGGGATGTGAGTTCCCAGTCTGGGCACAGAGATTAGGGGATGGAGGGATGTGAGTTCCCGGTCTGGGCACAGAGATTAGGGGATGGAGGGATGTGAGTTCCCGGTCTGGGCACAGAGATTAGGGATGGAGGGATGTGAGTTCCCGGTCTGGGCACAGAGATTAGGGGATGGAGGGATGTGAGTTCCCAGTCTGGGCACAGAAATTAGGGGATGGAGGGATGTGAGTTCCCGGTCTGGGCACAGAGATTAGGGGATGGAGGGATGTGAGTTCCCGGTCTGGGCACAGAGATTAGGGGATGGAGGGATGTGAGTTCCCGGTCTGGGCACAGAGATTAGGGGATGGAGGGATGTGAGTTCCTCCCGGTCTGGGCACAGAGATTAGGGATGGAGGGATGTGAGTTCCCAGTCTGGGCACAGAGATTAGGGGATGGAGGGATGTGAGTTCCCGGTCTGGGCACAGAGATTAGGGATGGAGGGATGTGGAGGTGGGGGAGAGATTTAGGGATGTGGATAGAGTGGTAGAAAGGTAGGTAGGGGGTGGAGTGGGGGATAGAGAGGTAGGTAATGGGTGGGTAGCTCTCTTGTTATCATGTTAACCCTCTACCCACCTGGTTCTGTTATCGTGTTAACCCTCTACCCACCTGGTTCTGTTATCATATTAACCCTCTACCCACCTGGTTCTGTTATCGTGTTAACCCTCTACCCACCTGGTTCTGTTATCATATTAACCCTCTACCCACCTGGTTCTGTTATCATATTAACCCTCTACCCACCTGGTTCTGTTATCATATTAACCCTCTACCCACCTGGTTCTGTTATCATATTAACCCTCTACCCACCTGGTTCTGTTATCATATTAACCCTCTACCCACCTGGTTCTGTTATCATGTTAACCCTCTACCCACCTGGTTCTGTTATCATGTTAACCCTCTACCCACCTGGTTCTGTTATCATATTAACCCTCTACCCACCTGGTTCTGTTATCATATTAACCCTCTACCCACCTGGTTCTGTTATCATGTTAACCCTCTTTTTTAACCCCTAGCTGTAAACCCACCTGGACCTGTTGAACAGACTGACTGCTGGAAAGTACCAAATGGCAACCTGTATATAGCTGTACTGGTGACTGGAGCACTGTGAGCCCTGGTCCAATGAAGTTCAGTGTAAAGGAAGGAGGGTGCTGTTTGGGACAGATAGAACCTGGTTTATATAATGCTACTTCCTGGAGTTGCCCCCATAGCTGCTGTAATATTAGCCTCTCTCCCAGGTTAGCAATGGCTCCCTATTCCCTATATAGTGCACTAGTTTAGACCAGGGACCCATAGGGAATAGTGCACTACTGTAGACTAGGGCCCATAGGGAATAGGGCACTACTTCATACCAGGGACCTATAGGGAATAGGGCACTACTTTAGACCAGGGCCCATAGGGAATAGGGCACTACTTCATACCAGGGACCTATAGGGAATAGGGCACTACTTTAGACCAGGACCCATAGGGAATTGGGCACTACTGTAGACCAGGGCCCATAGGGAATAGGGCTCTACTGTAGACCAGAGACCCATAGGGAATTGGGCACTACTTTAGACCAGGACCCATAGGGAATAGGGCACTTCTTTAGACCAGGACCCATAGGGAATAGGGCACTACTTTAGACCAGGACCCATAGGGAATAGGGCACTACTTTAGACCAGGGCCCATAGGGAAAAGGGCACTACTTTAGACCAGGACCCATAGGGAATAGGGCACTTCTTTTGACCAGGGCCCATAGGGAATAGGGCACTACTTTAGACCAGGACCCATAGGGAAAAGGGCACTACTTTAGACTAGGACCCATATAGGGAATAGGGCACTACTTTTGACCAGGGCCCATAGGGAATAGGGTGCCATTTGGGATGCAGTGTATCTGTCGATCTTGTTACATCTCCCTTCCTCCTCAGTCAGGGTGACAACAGATGGATCTGCAAAAGACAAGTCAACACACAGGCAATTTAGGAGTTTGTATGATTTATATCTGGAGTACTTCTCCTGTCCTATTCGGTGTCCTGTGTGAATCTAAGTGTGCGTTCTCTAATTCTCTCCTTCTCTCTTTCTTTCTCTCTCTCGGAGGACCCGAGCCCTAGGACCTGAGCTCCAGGACTACCTGACATGATGACTCCTTGCTGTCCCCAGTCCACCTGGCCATGCTGCTGTTCCAGTTTCAACTGACCTGAGCCCTAGGACGATGCCCCAGGACTACCTGACATGATGACTCCTTGCTGTCCCCAGTCCACCTGGCCATGCTGCTGCTCCAGTTTCAACTTCCACCTGACTGTGCTGCTGCTCCAGTTTCAACTGTTCTGCCTTATTATTATTCGACCATGCTGGTCATTTATGAACATTTGAACATCTTGGCCATGTTCTGTTATAATCTCCACCCGGCACAGCCAGAAGAGGACTGGCCACCCCACATAGCCTGGTTCCTCTCTAGGTTTCTTCCTAGGTTTTGGCCTTTCTAGGGAGTTTTTCCTAGCCACCGTGCTTCTACACCTGCATTGCTTGCTGTTTGGGGTTTTAGGCTGGGTTTCTGTACAGCACTTTGAGATATCAGCTGATGTACGAAGGGCTATATAAATACATTTGATTTGATTTGATTGATATACATTAACACCACCTTGATTTATATACATTAACACCACCTTAATTGGTTTTAGTACGAAGGGCTATATAAATACATTTGATTTGATTGATATACATTAACACCACCTTAATTGGTTTTAGTACGAAGGGCTATATAAATACATTTGATTTGATTGATTTACATTAACACCACCTTAATTGGTTTTAGGCTGGGTTTCTGTACAGCACTTTGAGATATCAGCTGATGAAGGGCTATATAAATACATTTGATTTGATTGATTTACATTAACACCACCTTGATTGATTTACATTAACACCACCTTAATTGGTTTTAGTACGAAGGGCTATATAAATACATTTGATTTGATTGATTTACATTAACACCACCTTGATTGATATACATTAACACCACCTTAATTGGTTTTAGGCTGGGTTTCTGTACAGCACTTTGAGATATCAGCTGATGAAGGGCTATATAAATACATTTGATTGATTTACATTAACACCACCTTAATTGGTTTTAGGCTGGGTTTCTGTACAGCACTTTGAGATATCAGCTGATGAAGGGCTATATAAATACATTTGATTGATATACATTAACACCACCTTAATCATTCTGTGTTTGGAGTTTAGCTGCATTCATCCACAGAGCTGTTCACTGGCATGAGTCCCAAATGGTACCCTATTGCCTATATATATTGGACACCTTCTGACCAGCGGCAGTGCACTATATAGGGAAGAAGGTGCTATTTGGAAAGCATTTACACCTCTAATCTGGGAGAGTGATTGAGAGGCTAACATGACAGCAGCTATGAGGCAAAACCAGGCTTCCTGCGTCACAAATGGCGATCTTTTCCATAGGGCTCTGGTCAAAAGTAGTGCGCTATATAGGGAATAGGGTTATATTTGGGACATAGGCTCGAGAAACAAAGCAGGTGTCAGTCAGTCTTCTAACTTCAGTTTTACAGCATCAGCCCCAGAGATCTACATCACCCAGTCAGGAAACCAACCAGATCAGCCCCACTACATCACCCAGTCTAGAAACCAACCAGATCAGCCCCACTACATCACCCAGTCTAGAAACCAACCAGATCAGCCCCACTACATCACCCAGTCTAGAAACCAACCAGATCAGCCTCACTACATCACCCAGTCTAGAAACCAACCAGATCAGCCCCACTACATCACCCAGTCTAGAAACCAACCAGATCAGCCCCACTACATCACCCAGTCTAGAAACCAACCAGATCAGCCCCACTACATCACCCAGTCTAGAAACCAACCAGATCAGCCCCACTACATCACCCAGTCTAGAAACCAACCAGATCAGCCTCACTACATCACCCAGTCTAGAAACCAACCAGATCAGCCCCACTACATCACCCAGTCTAGAAACCAACCAGATCAGCCTCACTACATCACCCAGTCTAGAAACCAACCAGATCAGCCCCACTACATCACCCAGTCTAGAAACCAACCAGATCAGCCTCACTACATCACCCAGTCTAGAAACCAACCAGATCAGCCCCACTACATCACCCAGTCTAGAAACCAACCAGTTCAGCCCCACTACATCACCCAGTCAAGAAACCAACCAGATCAGCCCCACTACATCACCCAGTCAAGAAACCAACCAGATCAGCCCCACTACATCACCCAGTCTAGAAACCAACCAGATCAGCCTCACTACATCACCCAGTCTAGAAACCAACCAAAGTCAGTCTTCTAACAGCTTCAAGCCTCACTACATCACACTTCATCACTCAGAAGGAGTCTGTAAACAAACAACACAACTAGGAGTGTTTAAACCAACCACAGAACTAGGAGTTTTTAAACCAATCACAGAGCTAGGAGTGTTTAAACCAATCACAAATATAATTGCTTAGTTTTATTCATACAGACGGATACTGCACCCCAATCACTATACGATAAGAGCAGTGACTTCATGAAGCAAACGCTAACTTCATGCAGTCAAGGCTAAATAACTTCCAAAGGAAGCCATAATTACGTCTAACGCAAAGCGTAGGCTTTCCCTCTGGTTATGACTCTGGTGAAAACCACATAGGCTCAGCTAGCTACACATTGGCTCTGCTTGCTACATAACAGCTGCCAATATGCAGTATTTAAATAAGTGTCATCATTTATTGAGTGCAAGCTATCTCCTGAATGATTGCTCTGCTCCCAGCCTCATCCTAATGCACCCACTCGGTGTGAATGGAAGTCCTTTATATAACATGATCAAGTAGGCTATTTCTATATACTGTATATACTGTGTACAAAACATTATGAACACCTGCTCTTTCCATGACGTAGACTGACCAGGTGAATCCAGGTGAAAGCTATGATCCCTAGTTGAGGTCACTTGTTAAAGCCACATCAATCAGTGTAGATGAAGGGGAGCAGACAGGTTAAAGATGAAAGGGGAGGAGACAGGTTAAAGATGAAGGGGAGGAGACAGGTTAAAGATGAAAGGGGAGGAGACAGGTTAAAGATGAAAGGGGAGGAGACAGGTTAAAGATGAAGGGGAGGAGACAGGTTAAAGATGAAAGGGGAGGAGACAGGGTTGAAGATGAAGGGAAGGAGACAGGGTTGAAGATGAAGGGAAGGAGACAGGTTAGAAGATGAAGGGGAGGAGACGGGGTTGAAGATGAAGGGAAGGAGACAGGTTAAAGATGAAGGGGAGGAGACAGGTTAAAGATGAAGGGGAGGAGACAGGTTAAAGATGAAGGATAGGAGACAGGTTAAAGATGAAGGGGAGGAGACAGGTTGAAGATGAAGGGGAGGAGACAGGTTAAAGATGAAGGGGAGGAGACAGGTTAAAGATGAAAGGGGAGGAGACAGGTTAAAGATGAAGGGGAGGAGATGGAGTTAAAGATGAAAGGGGAGGAGACAGGTTAAAGATGAAGGGGAGGAGATGGAGTTAAAGATGAAGGGGAGGAGACAGGTTAAAGATGAAAGGGGAGGAGATAGGTTAAAGATGAAGGGGAGGAGATGGAGTTAAAGATGAAGGGGAGGAGACGGGTTAAAGATGAAGGGGAGGAGACAGGTTAAAGATGAAGGGGAGGAGACAGGTTAAAGATGAAAGGGGAGGAGACAGGTTAAAGATGAAAGGGGAGGAGACAGGTTAAAGATGAAGGGGAGGAGACAGGTTAAAGATGAAGGGGAGGAGACAGGTTAAAGATGAAAGGGGAGGAGACAGGTTAAAGATGAAGGGGAGGAGATGGAGTTAAAGATGAAGGGGAGGAGACGGGTTAAAGATGAAGGGGAGGAGACAGGTTAAAGATGAAGGGGAGGAGACAGGTTAAAGATGAAAGGGGAGGAGACAGGTTAAAGATGAAGGGGAGGAGACAGGTTAAAGATGAAGGGGAGGAGACAGGTTAAAGATGAAAGGGGAGGAGACAGGTTAAAGATGAAGGGGAGGAGATGGAGTTAAAGATGAAGGGGAGGAGACAGGTTAAAGATGAAGGGGAGGAGACAGGTTAAAGATGGAAGGGGAGGAGACAGGTTAAAGATGAAGGGGAGGAGACAGGTTAAAGATGAAGGGGAGGAGACAGGTTAAAGATGAAAGGGGAGGAGACAGGTTAAAGATGAAGGAGGAGATGGAGTTAAAGATGAAGGGGAGGAGACGGGTTAAAGATGAAGGGGAGGAGACAGGTTAAAGATGAAGGGGAGGAGACAGGTTAAAGATGAAAGGGGAGGAGACAGGTTAAAGATGAAGGGGAGGAGACAGGTTAAAGATGAAGGGGAGGAGACAGGTTAAAGATGAAAGGGGAGGAGACAGGTTAAAGATGAAGGGAGGAGATGGAGTTAAAGATGAAGGGGAGGAGACAGGTTAAAGATGAAGGGGAGCAGACAGGTTAAAGATGAAAGGGGAGGAGACAGGTTAAAGATGAAGGGGAGGAGACAGGTTAAATATGAAAGGGGAGGAGACAGGCTAAAGATGAAGGGGAGGAGATGGAGTTAAAGATGAAGGGAAGGAGACAGGTTAAAGATGAAAGGGGAGGAGACAGGTTAAAGATGAAAGGGGAGGAGACAGGTTAAAGATGAAAGGGGAGAGACAGGTTAAAGATGAAAGGGGAGGAGACAGGTTAAAGATGAAGGGGAGGAGACAGGTTAAAGATGAAGGGGAGGAGACAGGTTAAAGATGAAGGGGAGGAGACAGGTTAAAGATGAAAGGGGAGGAGACAGGTTAAAGATGAAGGGGAGGAGATGGAGTTAAAGATGAAAGGGGAGGAGACAGGTTAAAGATGAAGGGGAGGAGACAGGTTAAAGATGAAGGGGAGGAGACAGGTTAAAGATGAAAGGGGAGGAGACAGGTTAAAGATGAAGGGGAGGAGATGGAGTTAAAGATGAAGGGGAGGAGACAGGTTAAAGATGAAGGGGAGGAGATGGAGTTAAAGATGAAGGGGATGAGATGGAGTTAAATATGAAGGGGAGGAGAAGGAGTTAAAGATGAAGGGGAGGAGACAGGTTAAAGATGAAGGGGAGGAGACAGGTTAAAGATGAAGGGGAGGAGACAGGGTTGAAGATGAAGGGAAGGAGACAGGTTAAAGATGAAGGGGAGGAGACAGGTTAAAGATGAAAGGGGAGGAGGCAGGTTAAAGATGAAAGGGGAGGAGACAGGTTAAAGATGAAGGGGAGGAGACAGGTTAAAGAAGAAAGGGGAGGAGACAGGTTAAAGATGAAGGGGAGGAGACAGGTTAAAGATGAAGGGGAGGAGACGGGTTAAAGATGAAGGGGAGGAGACAGGGTTGAAGAAGGATTTTGAAGCTTTGAGACAATAGAGACATGGATTGTGTCTGTGTGTCATTCAGAGGGTGAATGGACAAGACAAAATATTTATGTGCTTTTCAACGGGGCATGGTAGCAGTTGCCAGGCACACCGGTTTGTGTGAAGAACTGCAACGCTGCTGGGTTTTTCCATGCTCAACAGTTTCCCCTGTGTATCAAGAATGGTCGACCACCCAAAAGACATCCAGCCAACTTAACATAACTGTGGGAACCATTGAAGTTAACATGGGCCAGCATCCCTGTGTGAAACCCCACAAATCGAGGCTGTTCTGAGGGCAAAAGGCTGGGGGGGGGTCCAACTCAATGTTACAAAGGTGTTCTTAATGTTTTGTATACCCAGTGTCTATATAACTCCCGTATATGATGAAACACTGTGTTAATCTTCGGGATCGGTGTCCCTTCCACAGGACGGTTGAGTTAATGTAGGCTAATGCGATTAGCATGAGGTTATAAGTAACAAGAACATTTCCCAGGACATAGACATATCTGATATGGGCAGAAAGATTCAATTATTGTTAATCTAACTGCACTGACACATTTACAGTAGCTATTACAGTGAAATAATACAATGCTAATGTTTGAGGCGAGTGCAACATTTTGAACGTAAAAAGTTCTTAATAAACAAATTAGGAACATTTGGGCAGTCTTGATACAAAATGTTGAACCGAAATGCAATGGTTCATTGGATCAGTCTAAGACTTTGCACATACACTGATGCCATCAGGTGGCCAAATATAAATTGCGCCTCGGCTGGAATAATACATTATGGCCTTTCTCTTGCATTTCAAAGATGATGGAACAAAAAGAATACAAAAGAATGGTTGTTTTTTTCTTTGTATGATCTTTTACCAGATCGATTGTGTTATATTCTACTACATTTCCACAAACTTCAAAGTGTTTCCTTTCAAATGGTATCAAGAATATGCATATCCTTGCTTCAGGTCCTGAGATAGAGGCAGTTAGATTTGGGTATATCAATTTAATATTTTTAAACGGGCTAATACTTAAGAGGTTTTAACATCTTCTCTGATGTTCGTTCACGATAAGGGGGAGGCGTCCTAGTGTGAAGGGTTCGTTCACTATAAGGGGAGGCGTCCTAGTGTGAAGGGTTCGTTCACTATAAGGGGAGGCGTCCTAGTGTGAAGGGTTCGTTCACTATAAGGGGGAGGCATCCTAGTGTGAAGGGTTCGTTCACTATAAGGGGAGGCGTCCTAGTGTGAAGGGTTCGTTCACTATAAGGGGAGGCGTCCTAGTGTGAAGGGTTCGTTCACTATAAGGGGAGACATCCTAGTGTGAAGGGTTCGTTCACTATAAGGGGGAGGCGTCCTAGTGTGAAGGGTTCGTTCACTATAAGGGGAGGCGTCCTAGTGTGAAGGGTTCGTTCACTATAAGGGGGAGACGTCCTAGTGTGAAGGGTTCGTTCACTATAAGGGGGAGACATCCTAGTGTGAAGGGTTCGTTCACTATAAGGGGAGCGTCCTAGTGTGAAGGGTTCGTTCACTATAAGGGGAGCGTCCTAGTGTGAAGGGTTCGTTCACTATAAGGGGAGCGTCCTAGTGTGAAGGGTTCGTTCACTATAAGGGGGAGGCATCCTAGTGTGAAGGGTTCGTTCACTATAAGGGGAGGCGTCCTAGTGTGAAGGGTTCGTTCACTATAAGGGGAGGCGTCCTAGTGTGAAGGGTTCGTTCACTATAAGGGGAGACATCCTAGTGTGAAGGGTTCGTTCACTATAAGGGGAGGCGTCCTAGTGTGAAGGGTTCGTTCACTATAAGGGGAGGCGTCCTAGTGTGAAGGGTTCGTTCACTATAAGGGGAGGCGTCCTAGTGAAAAGGGTTCGTTCACTATAAGGGGGAGCGTCCTAGTGAAAAGGGTTCGTTCACTATAAGAGGGAGACATCCTAGTGTGAAGGGTTCGTTCACTATAAGGGGAGGCGTCCTAGTGTGAAGGGTTCGTTCACTATAAGGGGAGCGTCCTAGTGTGAAGGGTTCGTTCACTATAAGGGGGAGGCGTCCTAGTGTGAAGGGTTCGTTCACTATAACCTGCCCTCCAGGACACCTACACCACCCGATGCTACAGGAAGGCCATAAAGATCATCAAGGACATCAACCACCCGAGCCACTGCCTGTTCACCCCGCTGTCATCCAGAAGGCGAGGTCAGTACAGGTGCATCAAAGCTGGGACCGAGAGACTGAAAAACAGCTTCTATCTCAAGGCCATCAGACTGTTAAACAGCCACCACTAACATTGAGTGGCTACTGCCAACACACTGTCAATGACACTGACTCTACTCCAGCCACTTTAATCATGGGAATTGATGGGAAATTATGTAAATATATCACTAGCCACTTTAAACAATGCTACCTTATATAATGTTACTTACCCTACATTGTTCATCTCATATGCATACGTTGATACTGTACTCTATATCATCGACTGCATCCTTATGTAATACATGTATCACTAGCCACTTTAACTATGCCACTTGGTTTACATACTTATCTCATATGTATATACTGTACTCGATATCATCTACTGTATCTTGCCTATGCTGCTCTGTACCATCACTCATTCATATATCCTTATGTACATATTCTTTATCCCCTTACACTGTGTATAAGACAGTAGTTTTTTTTTTTTTTTTTTTTGGAATTGTTAGTTAGATTACTTGCTCGTTATTACTGCATTGTCGGAACTAGAAGCACAAGCATTTCGCTACACTCGCATTAACATCTGCTAACCATGTGTATGTGACAAATAAAATTTGATTTGATTTGATTTGGAGGCGTCCTAGTGTGAAGGGTTCGTTCACTATAAGGGGAGCGTCCTAGTGTGAAGGGTTCGTTCACTATAAGGGGAGGCGTCCTAGTGAAAAGGGTTCGTTCACTATAAGGGGAGGCGTCCTAGTGAAAAGGGTTCGTTCACTATAAGAGGGAGACATCCTAGTGTGAAGGGTTCGTTCACTATAAGGGGAGACGTCCTAGTGAAAGGGTTCGTTCACTATAAGGGGAGGCGTCCTAGTGTGAAGGGTTCGTTCACTATAAGGGGAGGCGTCCTAGTGTGAAGGGTTCGTTCACTATAAGAGGGAGACATCCTAGTGTGAAGGGTTCGTTCACTATAAGGGGAGGCGTCCTAGTGTGAAGGGTTCGTTCACTATAGGGGAGACATCCTAGTGTGAAGGGTTCGTTCACTATAAGGGGGAGACATCCTAGTGTGAAGGGTTCGTTCACTATAAGGGGGAGGCGTCCTAGTGTGAAGGGTTCGTTCACTATAAGGGGAGGCGTCCTAGTGTGAAGGGTTCGTTCACTATAAGGGGGAAGCGTCCTAGTGTGAAGGGTTCGTTCACTATAAGGGGAGCGTCCTAGTGTGAAGGGTTCGTTCACTATAAGGGGGAGACATCCTAGTGTGAAGGGTTCGTTCACTATAAGGGGGAGCGTCCTAGTGTGAAGGGTTCGTTCACTATAAGGGGAGGCGTCCTAGTGTGAAGGGTTCGTTCACTATAAGGGGGAGGCGTCCTAGTGAAAAGGGTTCGTTCACTATAAGGGGAGGCGTCCTAGTGAAAAGGGTTCGTTCACTATAAGAGGAGACATCCTAGTGTGAAGGGTTCGTTCACTATAAGGGGGAGACGTCCTAGTGAAAAGGGTTCGTTCACTATAAGGGGAGGCGTCCTAGTGTGAAGGGTTCGTTCACTATAAGGGGAGGCGTCCTAGTGTGAAGGGTTCGTTCACTATAAGAGGGAGACATCCTAGTGTGAAGGGTTCGTTCACTATAAGGGGAGGCGTCCTAGTGTGAAGGGTTCGTTCACTATAGGGGAGACATCCTAGTGTGAAGGGTTCATTCACTATAAGGGGGAGACGTCCTAGTGTGAAGGGTTCGTTCACTATAAGGGGGAGGCGTCCTAGTGTGAAGGGTTCATTCAGTCGTGAACCAAATGTATGACCTGTATCACTGACTAGACATGTTAACTTGACTGACGTCTCTCTGCCTCATCCTTGCATCTAGTAACGTAACAGCTATCACATGTTCCCCTCTCTCCTCTCCTCACCTTTCTTGCCCTCTAGTAAACCACTGACAGAGATATACAGAGGCACACATCCAGGTGTGACCAGACAGAACATTCTCCTGGTCTATGTGCATCACAATGTGACAATACAATGACACCATAAATCACCTATATAGGGAAACCGAGTGGCGCAGCGGTCTAAGGGACCGCATCTCAGTGCTAGAGGCGTCACTAAAGACCCTGGTGTGATTTCAGGCTGTATCACAACCGGTCGAGATTTGGAGTCCCATTAGGCGGCTCTCAATTGATCCAAAGTCATCCGAATAGGAATGTGTTCTTACTGACTTGCCTTGTTAAATAAAGGGAAAATGTTTGTTTTTTTAAAGGGGATAAAGCCAAGATGGCGTCGCTGTGAGAGGGAGTGTTTTCCTGCTTGTCCAAGCAACTTTGATGGTTAGGTGGTTAACAGTCTAATATTGGCTATCAATGTAGCAAGAGAGTAACTATAAATTGATTTAGCTACATGTGTAAAGTTTAGATTTTTGTTTTGTCAAATTGAATGGGAAGAACACAACAAAAAGACAATAGAAGATGGAATATCCAAGCCTCACAGAAGACTGCAGGCCTATTAGCTAGCAGGATGGATACACTAGCATGGATACACAAGCATGGATACACAAGCATGGATACACAAGATGCCGTGAGCGCAAGCAAGAGAAAGAACAAGACAGACCAGGATAAGATCCTTGCAACCTCTTTACCTCAGAACCCCAAATAAAAAATCCAGTGGAGAAAAAAGTGAAAGAGGACATTTCCATGTCTGATATTTCTCACTGCAATCTAGACCCTGTCTACTAAACACCTTCTCCAAAGTGTCCTTCATAGAAACAAAGCTACCGAAGAAACATCAAAGAAGATTGAGAATATGTCAAAGACCGTCCGCTTCACACAGCTGTGAGCGAGAAAATATAACGTTCCTCTAGAGAACGAGCTGAAGAAGAAAGCCCAAAATAATGAGCTGTGTGAGAATGTAGCTGAACTTCAACAGTACTCTCACAGGGAGAATCAGGTAGCTGAACATCAACAGTACTCTCACAGGGAGAATCAGGTAGCTGAACATCCACAGTACTCTCACAGGGAGAATCAGGTAGCTGAACATCCACAGTACTCTCACAGGGAGAATCAGGTAGCTGAACATCCACAGTACTCTCACAGGGAGAATCAGGTAGCTGAACATCCACAGTACTCTCACAGGTGGAATCAGGTAGCTGAACATCAACAGTACTCTCACAGGGAGAATCAGGTAGCTGAACTTCAACAGTACTCTCACAGGGAGAATCAGGTAGCTGAACATCCACAGTACTCTCACAGGGAGAATC
Organism: Oncorhynchus tshawytscha; assembly: GCF_018296145.1. Classification (NCBI taxonomy): domain Eukaryota; kingdom Metazoa; phylum Chordata; class Actinopteri; order Salmoniformes; family Salmonidae; genus Oncorhynchus; species Oncorhynchus tshawytscha. Next base: position 1,844,421 of record NC_056436.1, on the reverse strand, counting down.
AGGTAGCTGAACATCCACAGTACTCTCACAGGGAGAATCAGGTAGCTGAACATCCACAGTACTCTCACAGGGAGAATCAGGTAGCTGAACTTCAACAGTACTCTCACAGGGAGAATCAGGTAGCTGAACATCCACAGTACTCTCACAGGGAGAATCAGGTAGCTGAACATCAACAGTACTCTCACAGGGAGAATCAGGTAGCTGAACTTCAACAGTACTCTCACAGGGAGAATCAGGTAGCTGAACATCCACAGTACTCTCACAGGGAGAATCAGGTAGCTGAACATCCACAGTACTCTCACAGGGAGAATCAGGTAGCTGAACATCCACAGTACTCTCACAGGGAGAATCAGGTAGCTGAACATCAACAGTACTCTCACAGGGAGAATCAGGTAGCTGAACATCCACAGTACTCTCACAGGGAGAATCAGGTAGCTGAACATCCACAGTACTCTCACAGGGAGAATCAGGTAGCTGAACATCCACAGTACTCTCACAGGGAGAATCAGGTAGCTGAACATCCACAGTACTCTCACAGGGAGAATCAGGTAGCTGAACATCAACAGTACTCTCACAGGTGGAATCAGGTAGCTGAACATCCACAGTACTCTCACAGGTGGAATCAGGTAGCTGAACATCCACAGTACTCTCACAGGGAGAATCAGGTAGCTGAACATCAACAGTACTCTCACAGGTGGAATCACGTACCTGAACATCAACAGTACTCTCACAGGGAGAATCAGGTAGCTGAACATCCACAGTACTCTCACAGGGAGAATCAGGTAGCTGAACATCCACAGTACTCTCACAGGGAGAATCAGGTAGCTGAACATCAACAGTACTCTCACAGGTGGAATCAGGTAGCTGAACATCCACAGTACTCTCACAGGGAGAATCAGGTAGCTGAACATCAACAGTACTCTCACAGGGAGAATCAGGTAGCTGAACATCCACAGTACTCTCACAGGGAGAATCAGGTAGCTGAACATCAACAGTACTCTCACAGGGAGAATCAGGTAGCTGAACATCCACAGTACTCTCACAGGGAGAATCAGGTAGCTGAACATCCACAGTACTCTCACAGGTGGAATCAGGTAGCTGAACATCCACAGTACTCTCACAGGAGAATCAGGTAGCTGAACATCCACAGTACTCTCACAGGTGGAATCACGTAGCTGAACATCAACAGTACTCTCACAGGGAGAATCAGGTAGCTGAACATCCACAGTACTCTCACAGGGAGAATCAGGTAGCTGAACATCCACAGTACTCTCACAGGTGGAATCAGTTAGCTGAACATCCACAGTACTCTCACAGGGAGAATCAGGTAGCTGAACATCAACAGTACTCTCACAGGGAGAATCAGGTAGCTGAACATCCACAGTACTCTCACAGGGAGAATCAGGTAGCTGAACATCAACAGTACTCTCACAGGGAGAATCAGGTAGCTGAACATCCACAGTACTCTCACAGGGAGAATCAGTTAGCTGAACATCAACAGTACTCTCACAGGGAGAATCAGGTAGCTGAACATCAACAGTACTCTCACAGGTGGAATCACGTAGCTGAACATCAACAGTACTCTCACAGGGAGAATCAGGTAGCTGAACATCAACAGTACTCTCACAGGTGGAATCAGGTAGCTGAACATCCACAGTACTCTCACAGGTGGAATCAGGTAGCTGAACATCCACAGTACTCTCACAGGTGGAATCACGTAGCTGAACATCAACAGTACTCTCACAGGTGGAATCACGTAGCTGAACATCAACAGTACTCTCACAGGTGGAATCAGGTAGCTGAACATCAACAGTACTCTCACAGGTGGAATCACGTACCTGAACATCAACAGTACTCTCACAGGTTGAATCTGAAAATCCAAGGTGTTCGAGAGGTAGAGGGAGAGGACATTAGGGAAGCAGTCATCAATATCCCGGGAAAGGTGGATCCGTGCATCAAAGACAGGCTAAGAGACGTGATCGACTTGGGAAGCAAAGAGCTGATGGATCCCCTCGCAATGTCATCCTTCACCATGTGCCACTACACGTCTGGAAAATGGCCAAGGGGAACAAGTTTCTGGACGAGAAGAAGCTCTGCATCAAAGAAGCTCTGATAAGGATCAGACTGCCAGGGAGACACTGTGGCCGCTTATACAGAAGGCACGACAAGAGGGAAAGAAGGCTGGGTTCAAGGGCCCACACGCGTTCTTCGAAGGAAGAAGGATTACTGGTTAACTTTGATGACATGAACTACACTTTAACTGTGAGTACTGCCAAGAGTACATCCGTTGGAGTAACCCTATCAAGGTTTACTGTTTGTTGTATTGTTCACATCACTACATATGTTGTCTAGTTTCAACATCTGTTGTCTAGTTTCTACATCTGTTGTGTAGTTTCTACATCTGATGTCTAGTTTCTACATCTGTTGTCTACTTTGTGTCTCTTTATATTTAATGCAGGAGTTTGTTTTCAACTCACTCAGTATTGTTAGCCTGAACGCTATAGGGGTTTGAAAAGGAAAGCCTTGTTGTTATATTGTAAACGCAGGGAAGCAGATTTTCGTCCTTCTTCAGGAAACTCATTTGCGTGAAAGGGACTTGAAGTTGTGGAAGTCAAAATGACATGACGTGACGTTATTCAGTCAGGGACCATTCTGCTGGTCACACTCAAACACAACCATTCTGCTGGTGTTGTCACACTCAAACACAACCATTCTGCTGGTGTTGTCACACTCAAACACAACCATTCTGCTGGTGATGTCACACTCAAACACAACCATTCTGCTGGTGTTGTCACACTCAAACACAACCATTCTGCTGGTGTTGTCACACTCAAACACAACCATTCTGCTGGTGTTGTCACACTCAAACACAACCATTCTGCTGGTGTTGTCACACTCAAACACAACCATTCTGCTGGTGATGTCACACTCAAACACAACCATTCTGCTGGTGTTGTCACACTCAAACACAACCATTCTGCTGGTGTTGTCACACTCAAACACAACCATTCTGCTGGTGTTGTCACACTCAAACACAACCATTCTGCTGGTGATGTCACACTCAAACACAAGTTTAAAGGCGACGTTGTTAGAATCCACATCTTCACCGGGCGGCAGATGGGGTCATAGTAACTGTTAAGCTTGACAATGTTATTTTCGTCATCTGTAATGTGTACGGATATAATTAACATGCTCCTAATAAGACCCAATATACCAACAACAACAAAATGACAGGATTTACACAACAAATACTCAGAGGCTTTTCTAATTCTCTCAGGGGACCGAAACACCTGATGACTCTGTTGATCGTTTTCCTCCTAGAACGAGTCAAAGCTCTCAGAATAGCAACATCATCACAACATCATGCAAGGATCTCTGTGTTGATGATGCCTGGTGTTATTTCAATCTGGATGCAAAGGGTTATACCTTGACCAATAAAACTATGTCACAAAAATCTAGAAGGGATTTATTCCTAATTTCCTCCATTTTGTTACAGTTTGTTATAGATGTAGAGCATCAGTTGGCTCCTCCCTTTTCTGATCATCATTTGATTTCCCCGAATTTACAAGCTACTAAATTTTTTTTTTTTTAAAGTGTATTGGAGGATATTAGGAAATTAAACAACACACTTCTTAAAAGATCCTATTTTCATTGGAAACCTCAAATCGTTAAGCCAAATATATTTTTTTGAGAGAGAGAAGACTTGGATCATGGGAGTAGATGGGAACTCTTCAGAAATAAAGTCAGAGTTTACAGCCATTAAAACGAGCCAAAGAGCTGAAACACCTGAAGAACCTTAGTGAAAAAGCTTGGCTGAGTAAGCTGAACAGTTTTCTAAAGAAGAAGAGTCTGTATTTAAATATTTACAACTAGAATTAGAACAGTTTTACACAGATCTGGCAAAGGGTGCCTTCGTCAGATCAAGAGCAACATGACGGAGGAAAGAAACCCCAGCACTTGAAAAAGAGAAACTACAAAAGAAAATGTATAAACGGCACTCAGAATGAATTATGTATTATGCAAAGATCCCATAACAACGGCTACATCTGTCAATTCCTTTACAACTCACAATTTCAGGAACACTGTTGTGAAAGCTACATTTGCCACATTCTGAATTGTGTCCCTGTAATTGAGGATGATTTCCGCTCAGTTTGCGATTCACCTGTGTCAATCAAATAAATTAGAGAGGCTCAATGAAAAATGGGAAATCCCCTGGCCCTGATGGCCTGTCAGTTGTATTCTATAGACAGTTTGGGAGTTACTAAAAAAAATATGTTTAATATATTTCAAGATTGCATTGAAAATGGTGAAATGGTCTCCACTATGGAACAGGGCCTTGTTTCACTGATTCAGAAGCCTGATAAAGACTTTTCTCTCATTACACCCAAGGGGTACTAGGACCCTGGGGTACCTGACCCAACCACAGGGGGTACTCCAGGCAGAGCAAAATTCATTTGTTGGTACAGTAAACGAAAAAGATTGGGGACCACTTTTCTAGATTTATAATACCTTCTGTCTGTTCACAGAGAACCACTGTTCTAGACTATACCTTCTGTCTGTCCACACAGAACCACTGTTCTAGACTATACCTTCTGTCTGTCCACACAGAACCACTGTTCTGGACCTCTGTCTGTCCACACAGAACTACTGTTCTAGACTATACCTTCTGTCTGTCCACACAGAACCACTGTTCTGGACCTCTGTCTGTCCACACAGAACTACTGTTCTAGACTATACCTTCTGTCTGTCCACACAGAACCACTGTTCTAGACTATACCTTCTGTCTGTCCACACAGAACCACTGTTCTAGACTATACCTTCTCTGTCCACACAGAACCACTGTTCTGGACCTCTGTCTGTCCACACAGAACTACTGTTCTAGACTATACCTTCTGTCTGTCCACACAGAACCACTGTTCTGGACCTCTGTCTGTCCATACAGAACTACTGTTCTAGACTATACCTTCTGTCTGTCCACACAGAACCACTGTTCTAGACTATACCTACTCTGTCCACACAGAACCACTGTTCTGGATCTCTGTCTGTCCACACAGAACCACTGTTCTGGACCTCTGTCTGTCCACACAGACTCTGTAGTTCAGTTTGGTCTTTAATTTAGGCACCTTGGGTTGGATAGCGAGGTAGAAGCGGTGATCTCCGTTCCCTGTGTCCATTTGGATACCTTGACTGTACATCTCTGGTCTGTCTGTTCACACAGACTGTTGGTCTGTTCATTTTCTGCCTTAATGAAGACTGTAGCCTTCTACCGTTCTGTCTGTGACAGTACCAGCCTCTGAGGGACCAAGAGAGTCTCCAATCACCTGATCATTAACATTTACAGTTGCAGTCGGGTGGCAGGTTGCCAAACAGTTAATAAGAGCATTGAGCCAAAGGTGGCTGGTTCAAATCCCAAGCTAACTAAGTGAAAAATCTGTTGATTTTCCCAAGAGAGCAAGGCACTTAACTTTATAAGAGCATCTGATGAATGCCATTAACCGCTCGACTCCATGCCGCCTATCTCAACACAAAAATAATTCTGTGGTAAAGGAATTTGTTTGTTCGCTACATTGGTGTCAGAAGTGGGATGTGCCCTGTGATTAATAAACAAATAGGGGCAGTGCCAAAGAATAAAGAAAGTGGTAGTCTGTCATTTTCCTGCACCTATCAAATCCCCACAGTGAGTTGTGTGTCCCAAATGGTGCCCTATCCATCCTCTGTAGCGCACTAGATCCCTCTGGGCCCTGGTCAACAGTAGTGTTCTATATAGGGAATAGGGCCCTGGTCAACAGTAGTGCACTATATAGGGAATAAGGCAGTAATGTACTATATAGGGAATAGGGCCCTGGTCGACAGTAGTGCACTATATAGGGAATAGGGTCCTGGTCAACAGTAATGTACTATATAGGGAATAGGACTCTGGTCAACAGTACTGTTCTATATAGGGAATAGGGCTCTGGTCAACAGTACTGTTCTATATAGGGAATAGGGTCCTGTTCTGTTAGGTCTGTCTCATTTTAACAGTTAGGTCTGTCCCATTTTAACAGTCCATCTGTCCCATTTTAACAGTTAGGTCTGTCCCATTTTAACAGTTAGGTCTGTCCCATTTTAACAGTTAGGTCTGTCCCATTTTAACAGTTAGGTATGTCCCATTTTAACAGTAAGGTATGTCCCATTTTAACAGTTAGGTCTGTCCCATTTTAACAGACCATCTGTCCCATTTTAACAGTTAGGTCTGTCCCATTTTAACAGTTAGGTCTGTCCCATTTTAACATTACCTCTGTCCCATTTTAACAGTTAGGTCTGTCCCATTTTAACAGTTAGGTATGTCCCATTTTAACAGTTAGGTCTGTCCCATTTTAACAGTCAATCTGTCCCATTTTAACAGTTAGGTCTGTCCCATTTTAACAGTTAGGTCTGTCCCATTTTAACATTACATCTGTCCCATTTTAACAGTTAGGTCTGTCCCATTTTAACAGTTAGGTATGTCCCATTTTAACAGTTAGGTATGTCCCATTTTAACAGTAAGGTATGTCCCATTTTAACAGTTAGGTCTGTCCCATTTTAACAGTCCATCTGTCCCATTTTAACAGTTAGGTCTGTCCCATTTTAACAGTTAGGTCTGTCCCATTTTAACATTACATCTGTCCCATTTTAACAGTTAGATCTGTCCCATTGTAACAGTTAGGTATGTCCCATTTTAACAGTTAGGTCTGTCCCATTTTAACAGTCAATCTGTCCCATTTTAACAGTTAGGCCTGTCCCATTTTAACAGTTAGGTCTGTCCCATTTTAACATTACATCTGTCCCATTTTAACAGTTAGGTCTGTCCCATTTTAACAGTTAGGTATGTCCAATTTTAACAGTTAGGTCTGTCCCATTTTAACAGTACACCTGTCCCATTTTAACAGTTAATGCTGTCCCATTTTAACAGTACATCTGTCCCATTTTAACAGTTAGGTCTGTCCCATTTTAACAGTTAGGTCTGTCCCATTTTAACAGTTAGGTATGTCCCAGTTTAACAGCACATCTGTCCCATTTTAACATTACACCTGTCCCATTTTAACAGTTAGGTCTGTCCCATTTTAACAGTTAGGTATGTCCCATTTTAACAGTTAGGTATGTCCCATTTTAACAGTATACCTGTCCCATTTTAACAGTACATCTGTCCCATTTTAACAGTACATCTGTCCCATTTTAACAGTTAGGTCTGTCCCATTTTAACAGTTAGGTATGTCCCATTTTAACAGTTAGGTATGTCCCATTTTAACAGTTAGGTATGACCCATTTTAACAGTTAGGTCTGTCCCATTTTAACAGTTAGGTCTGTCCCATTTTAACAGTATACCTGTCCCATTTAACAGTTTATCTGTCCCATTGTAACAGTTCACCTGTCCCATTGTAACAGGTCATCTGTCCCATTGTAACAGTCCATCTGTCCCATTTTAACAGTTAGGTCTGTCCCATTTTAACAGTATACCTGTCCCATTGTAACTTATCACCTGTCCCATTTTAACAGTTAACCTGTCCCATTTTAACCGAAAACACCAAATGGTACACTCCAACTGTGCTCATCGAGCGACAAAGTGCCACATTTGTTACTCCAAACATGCTCTCTCCATACTGAGGAATGAACACTGAAGTGAGCAGCACAGCTCACCTACAGTATATTTAATATAGACAGGCTAGGCTGTAATAAAAAAACGCACATATTAAAATAGCCTAGATATATTCCCTAATTAGCCTCATGTCTTGTGGATACTGTAATAATTATACATGATCAACTTTCTCATATTGAATATAAACATAATAATAATATATATATATATATATTTATATAATAATATAAGTAGGTTGCATGAGGATACTGGACCAACAGGGAGGGCATCATCACTACACCACGTTGTCTCGGGCTGTTGAGATATCCCAAAATGCTTTGCAACATTGAGTTGCTTTACCTTATGGTCCAAAGGCCTTGCACGCAGCCGGCTACACGCTCGTAAAGCCCCGCTTCACACCGTTTCACAACACCATGCTAGAGTGGCTAATACCTAGAAATGCTCATCCCAGATGTTGTGTATCAAGTTCAGCCAGTCAGTTTGACGCAGTCTGTAGTTTACCCCTGTGTAACGGATGTGAAACGCTAGCTTAGTTAGCGGTGGAATAGTGCGCGCTAAATAGTGTTTCAATCGGTGACGTCACTTGCTCTCAGACCTTGAAGTAGTAGTTCCCCTTGTGGAGCGATGGGTAATGATGCTTCGAGGGTGACTGTTGTTGATGTGTGGTTCGCGCCTGGGTATGGGCGGGGGGACGGTCTAAACTTATACTGTTACACCTGGATGAATGTGGGCCGAACATCAGGAAGAAGCATTAGCTGCTCTAGTATGGTGGTGGGAAAGGATGTTTCATAAAGAAAGTTAGCATATTTCCCAGTTTTTTTCTGCCTTCTCGCAATTAAATTGAGTTAAGGAGGAAATCAAGGCCTTTGTAGACTGAATGGAGAATGTTGTATGTACCAACAGATCCACGGGGAACGCTAGGCTGCATACAATGCCTTTGGACGGTAAGTTGAAACGACTCAATATCGCCATCTGCCGGTGTTTGGGCTACCGCTTACAGCGCACGGGGTGTAGTGTCTGTGTTGGACTCGGTCGCGATTTCTCACACTCGATGCGCAGGTGGTGGACAGACATTGATCGACTGAGCGAGCAAGCAGCGGAAGAGAACCCAAACGGAAAACGGGACTAACGGATCATATCGACGTAGGGGAAAATAATTCTAGCTCCGTATAGACACAAAGTTTGACCAAGAGACAATTTACTTTTATTGTGGAATAATTACGGTTCTTGCAGTGTATGTGTAGAGAGCATTTAATGTAACATATTGCTGACATCTCTAGACTTTGCGCACTGTCTGTCTGAAGTCCATATCTTTTTATATCTGTCAAAAGTTTGACTTTTTCAAAGGATGTATTTCATTGTCACGTTTTTTCAAATCGTGCTTTGGAATCTGGCGTCTATATACTGAGAGATTATTCACTGAACAACACGGAGCAGTGTTCTTTATTAAAAAATACATCATTATCCGGTGCCAATTTCAACGTCGGGGGAGGGCATTCATCAAGTAAAACTCCAACCACACTCAGGATTCCTACAGTTCAAATTAACGTCACCATCCAGAATGGACTTGGTTTGGCTTTTCTTTCTCCAGCTGGCTCGTATTGGTGAGTACAACACTTCTGACTAATTGAATGGAATGGCTGGTCAGGCTATTTAATGGATGAGGGATGCGAAGTGATTGTATTTGGCTGTGGTGGTGGTGGGGCGGAGGGGGTAATTGAATCAATATGTGTGTGTGAGAACGATATTCTCATCCATCTATATTCATCTGATGAACCAGACATGTACAGTCCTGACTCTATTTCAATGGAATGACTGTGAAGTATTGCGCTTATTATTTTTGTGGGTGAGAGGAATGCTTGCCAAACTGATGTAAATGCATAGGTTGTAGCCTACATATTTCCCCCTGACAACCGTGTTCTAGAGGGCTGCAGGCTAAGCAGAGCCTTGAAGCAATGGGTTCTGGAATTACCTTGACATGCTTGCTGTTGGTCAGGTGGCATTCAAACTTCATAGACGCTCATTAAAAACGTTCTCTGGTTTTAGGCTTCAATGCGGTAGCCAATGAACGTGTTTCGGTTCCCTGCGCATTTGGCTTTGGTGGGGAGATTGAATCCATGTGTGCGTGTGAATAATATTCTCTTTTCACCGTGTTCTCAAACATACACATTTCCAGTGTGTTATATAGTGTAATACTACAAATGGGTAACAGTCCATAAACGCCGGGCTATGCTCTCAATTCTCTACCAGACTTTGGATGTGCGTGAGGTTGTGAGCTGCGTGCTGTTCTCACCGACCAATGCCTGTAGAAGTTAAAGACTGTGTATGTAGTATCTGTGGCAGGTTCATTATTATCTGATAGCGAATGTTATAAGGCACTATAAGAGTATTACAACAAGGCATTATACATGTAATACTGGGCATTAAATGTGTACGCCTCATAGAAAGTGTCCCCAAAAGCTGTGTGTTATATAGGTAGTATGAATGGTAATGAGAAGGCTGTGTGTTATATAGGTAGTATGAATGGTAATGAGAAGGCTGTGTGTTATATAGTTAGTATGTGCAGGCTGTGTGTTATATAGTTAGTATGAATGGTAATCAGAAGGCTGTGTGTTATATAGGTAGTATGTGATGGCAGGGTGTTATATAGGTAGTATGAATGGTAATGAGAAGGCAGGGTGTTATGATTAGCCACAGAGACCGTGCTAATCATTCAGTCTGCATCCCAAATGGAATAGGGTGTCTTTTGGGTCACACACTGTAATCTAGAGTAGCTCCACTCAATCTACAGTCACTCTCTACTCACTACTCAGTCTACTTCCTCAATCTACAGTCACTCTCTACTCACTACTCAGTCTACTTCCTCAATCTACAGTCACTCTCTACTCACTACTCAGTCTACTTCCTCAATCTACAGTCACTCTCTACTCACTACTCAGTCTACTTCCTCAATCTACAGTCACTCTCTACTCACTACTCAGTCTACTTCCTCAATCTACAGTCACTCTCTACTCACTACTCAGTCTACTTCCTCAATCTACAGTCACTCTCTACTCACTACTCAGTCTACTTCCTCAATCTACAGTCACTCTCTACTCACTACTCAGTCTACTTCCTCAATCTACAGTCACTCTACTCTTCTACTCAGTCTAATCTACTCTTCTACTCAATCTAATCAATCTCAATGTGGATCTATATTTACCCAAGCCTTTCTATCTGATGTGGATCTATATTTACCTAAGCCTTTCTATCTCATGTGGTCTATCTATTTACCCAAGCCTTTCTATCTCATGTGGATCTATATTTACCCAAGCCTTTCTATCTGATGTGGATCTATATTTACCCAAGCCTTTCTATCTCATGTGGATCTATATTTACCCAAGCCTTTCTATCTCATGTGGATCTATATTTACCCAAGCCTTTCTATCTGATGTGGATCTATATTTACCCCATGCCTTTCTATCTCATGTGGATCTATATTTACCCAAGCCTTTCTATCTCATGTGGATCTATATTTACCCAAGCCTTTCTATCTCATGTGGATCTATATTTACCCAAGCCTTTGTATCTGATGTGGATCTATATTTACCCCATGCCTTTCTATCTGATGTGGATCTATATTTACCCCATGCCTTTCTATCTGATGTGGATCTATATTTACCCAAGCCTTTCTATCTGATGTGGATCTATATTTACCCCATGCCTTTCTATCTCATGTGGATCTATATTTACCCCATGCCTTTCTATCTCATGTGGATCTATATTTACCCAAGCCTTTATCTGATGTGGATCTACATTTCCTCAAACCGATGAAACATTTAGTCCATCAAGGACAAAAAATAATATAAAATGTAGCTGTCCTTGATAGACTAAATGTTTGGGATTCACTGGCTTGAGGCAATAAAGATCCACATCAGATAGAAATAGATATCCTAGATGAACTTCACCTATGTGTTGAGAAGAGCTGTATTCTTTCATGAGATTTTATCGTACATATTAAGTTATATCTGCAGAGCATTCTGTATGTGCCGACATAGCCGTGTGTGTGTGCGTGCGTGAGTGCATAAATGCATGTGTGTGACCCTGAGCTCCACACCCTCAGGAAATGTCAGGACCCAGTTGGACCTGCTAACCCTCTGGTACCACCTGGCACGGTTACAACATTGTTTTAGCCCACAGTCCTCTTAGCCACCTTGCCCCCGTATCCTCCCTCCAACACCCTGGTTAAACACATCACACACCGTATCCTCCCTCCAACACCCTGGTTAAACACATCCCACACCGTATCCTCCCTCCAACACCCTGGTTAAACACATCCCACACTGTATCCTCCCTCCAACACCCTGGTTAAACACATCCCACACTGTATCCTCCCTCCAACACCCTGGTTAAACACATCCCACACCGTATCCTCCCTCCAACACCCTGGTTAAACACATCCCACACCGTATCCTCCCTCCAACACCCTGGTTAAACACATCCCACACTGTATCCTCCCTCCAACACCCTGGTTAAACACATCCCACACCGTATCCTCCCTCCAACACCCTGGTTAAACACATCCCACACCGTATCCTCCCTCCAACACCCTGGTTAAACACATCCCACACCGTATCCTCCCTCCAACACCCTGGTTAAACACATCCCACACCGTATCCTCCCTCCAACACCCTGGTTAAACACATCCCACACCGTATCCTCCCTCCAACACCCTGGTTAAACACATCTCACACCGTATCCTCCCTCCAACACCCTGGTTAAACACATCCCACACCGTATCCTCCCTCCAACACCCTGGTTAAACACATCTCACACCGTATCCTCCCTCCAACACCCTGGTTAAACACATCTCACACCGTATCCTCCCTCCAACACCCTGGTTAAACACATCCCACACCGTATCCTCCCTCCAACACCCTGGTTAAACACATCCCACACCGTATCCTCCCTGAAGCTGTCCTTTTACCTCATCAGGAAACCACAACATGTGGGACCCTTTTCACCCCCTTCACTCCATCACATCAAAACTGAATTATATTATTACCCACCAATTAGTGCCAAACAATCACACTACATCAGGAACCAGGCAGCCAAACCATCACAATACATCAGGAACCAGGCAGCCAAACCATCACAATACATCAGGAACCAGGCAGCCAAACCATCACAACACATCAGGAACCAGGCAGCCAAACCATCACAATACATCAGGAACCAGGCAGCCAAACCATCACAATACATCAGGAACCAGGCAGCCAAACCATCACAACACATCAGGAACCAGGCAGCCAAACCATCACAACACATCAGGAACCAGGCAGCCAAACCATCACAACACATCAGGAACCAGGCAGCCAAACCATCACAATACATCAGGAACCAGGCAGCCAAACCATCACAACACATCAGGAACCAGGCACCCAAACCATCACAACACATTATAATCCTGTCAGCCAAACCATCACAACACATTATAATGTTGGCAACCAAACCATCACATTACATCAGGAACCAGGCAGCCAAACCATCACAACACATCAGGAACCAGGCAGCCAAACCATCACAACACATCAGGAACCAGGCAGCCAAACCATCACAACACATCAGGAACCAGGCAGCCAAACCATCACAACACATCAGGAACCAGGCAGCCAAACCATCACAATACATCAGGAACCAGGCAGCCAAACCATCACAACACATCAGGAACCAGGCACCCAAACCATCACAACACATTATAATCCTGTCAGCCAAACCATCACAACACATTATAATGTTGGCAACAAACCATCACATTACATCAGGAACCAGGCAGCCAAACCATCACAACACATCAGGAACCAGGCAGCCAAACCATCACAACACATCAGGAACCAGGCAGCCAAACCATCACAACACATCAGGAACCAGGCAGCCAAACCATCACAACACATCAGGAACCAGGCAGCCAAACCATCACAGCACATCAAGAACCAGGCAGCCAAACCATCACATTACATCAGGAACCAGGCAACCAAACCATCACAACACATCAGGAACCAGGCAGCCAAACCATCACAACACATCAGAAACCAGGCAGCCAAACCATCACAATACATCAGGAACCAGGCAGCCAAACCATCACAACACATCAGGAACCAGGCAGCCAAACCATCACAATACATCAGGAACCAGGCAGCCAAACCATCACAATACATCAGGAACCAGGCAGCCAAACCATCACAATACATCAGGAACCAGGCAGCCAAACCATCACATTACATCAGGAACCAGGCAGCCAAACCATCACAATACATCAGGAACCAGGCAGCCAAACCATCACAATACATCAGGAACCAGGCAGCCAAACCATCACAATACATCAGGAACCAGGCAGCCAAACCATCACAACACATCAGGAACCAGGCAGCCAAACCATCACAACACATCAGGAACCAGGCAGCCAAACCATCACAACACATCAGGAACCAGGCAGCCAAACCATCACAATACATCAGGAACCAGGCAGCCAAACCATCACAATACATCAGGAACCAGGCAACCAAACCATCACAACACATTAGAATCCAGGCAGCCAAACCATCACAACACATCAGGAACCAGGCAGCCAAACCATCACAACACATTAGAATCCTGGCAACCAAACCATCACAACACATCAGGAACCAGGCAGCCAAACCATCACAACACATTATAATCCTGTCAGCCAAACCATCACAATACATTAGAATCCTTGCAACCAAACCATCACAACACATTAGAATCCAGGCAGCCAAACCATCACAACACATCAGGAACCAGGCAGCCAAACCATCACAACACATCAGGAACCAGGCAGCCAAACCATCACAACACATCAGGAACCAGGCAGCCAAACCATCACAACACATCAGGAACCAGGCAGCCAAACCATCACAACACATCAGGAACCAGGCAGCCAAACCATCACAACACATCAGGAACCAGGCAGCCAAACCATCACAACACATCAGGAACCAGGCAACCAAACCATCACAACACATTAGAATCCAGGCAGCCAAACCATCACAACACATTAGAATCCTGTCAGCCAAACCATCACAACACAACAGAATGTTGGCAACCAAACCATCACAACACATTAGAATCCTGTCAGCCAAACCATCACAACACAACAATCACAGCTCGTCAGGAGTCAGAAACCCTGCCTCGCCCCTCTAAACATGGGGGTGCTGTTGTAATCCCTGCCTTCACCTCCTCTCACATCACAGTGGAACTGCTCAACACACACACACACACACACACACACACACACACACACACACACACACACACACACACACACACACACACACACGTCACGACGGAGCCCCTATTCAGTGGGCTGGCACTGAGGTGTCACTCTTCCCTAGTGTGTTTCTGCTGATGTTTTCACCTTGTCAGGGAGATGTCAACACAGGAGAGAGTCCCTTACAGTGGGCCATCTAACTGTCCATCAGACTGTACTGAGGCAAAGCCATGGTGGCTCTCATTGGAGCCACAGGGAGCTGTAGTTGCCGCACGAGATGGCAGGATCTAATGTATCCCATGTAACCCATTTGCTGTTGTTCTGTTACAGTGGGTGTTTGTTGTGTTGTAGTCAGTACTGTAGACTAAAGAGGCTGCTTTGTTTTTTTTGCACATAAATATTTCTCTGTAAGGATGGTGATGGTCCAGTGATTTCTCTGTTTAATTTGTTACTGTAAGGATGGTGATGGTCCAGTGATTTCTCTGCAACCTTTCATCATCTTGCAATCATAACGGTAATAGGTTGACTGTGCTTTCTGCTAACATAGCTTTTCTTGAAAAAAGTATACTCCTACAATTTGGACAAAAAGATATAAACAGAAATACTTACCGTGCCATTTTCCACATGAAACAGCCATTTCAGATCCTATAAAATCTAATCCCTATTCCACTCAACAATACTGATAACGATCCCCTTCAATTCTCTGCGTGTAAAAACAATGATTTCCACTCGTTAAATAGTTTTTGTTTAATCAAATTAAATATTCACATAGTTGTTAATGCACAGCCTCTGTTCTATCAGCTCTTTATACCTCCTCCATCGTTCAGGGTTGTAGAGCCGCCGTGTGACTCACCGGGGACGGAGGGAATATATTGTTAGTCCCATGTTTAGTAACCTTGAATTGAGTGTGTGAGTGTGTGTGTGTGTGTGTGTGTGTGTGTTTATGCTGTGGATCTCAGCTGCTGGCTGTGTTATGCATTGATCTGCCTCCCAATACGTTTAATTCATTCTCAGACCAGTTACAAAGATCATAATTAGGCAGCCTGTGTAAACCTCCATATTCAGGACCAGATGGAAGTGGACTATGGTAGAAAGCTGAAAGGGAATAGGTGCCCGGCACAGTGGAGCGATTCACCCTGTCTTGGGCCGGTAGCCATGTGCCAGGTACAGAGGAGCGATTCACCCTGTCTTGGGCCGGTAGCCATGTGCCAGGTACAGAGGAGCGATTCACCCTGTTTTGGGCCGGTAGCCATGTGCCAGGTACAGTGGAGCGATTCACCCTGTCTTGGGCCGGTAGCCATGTGCCAGCCACAGTGGAGCGATTCACCCTGTCTTGGGCCGGTAGCCATGTGCCAGGCACAGTGGAGCGATTCACCCTGTCTTGGGCCGGTAGCCATGTGCCAGGTACAGTTTCACCGTAGGTTACCTGAGGCTTAGAGATAACTCGCCGCCCCTGAGGGTGGGAGATATCTAGCCGGTCCTGGGGGTGGGAGATAACTAGCCGCTCCTGGGGGTGGGAGATAACTAGCCGCTCCTGGGGGCGGGAGATAACTAGCCGCTCCTGGGGGTGGGAGATAACTAGCCGCTCCTGGGGGCGGGAGATAACTAGCCGCTCCTGAGGGTGGGAGATAACTAGCCGCTCCTGGGGGCGGGAGATAACTAGCCGCTCCTGGGGGGGGGAGATAACTAGCCGCTCCTGGGGGTGGGAGATAACTAGCCGCTCCTGGGGGTGGGAGATAACTAGCCGCTCCTGGGGGCGGGAGATAACTAGCCGCTCCTGGGGGCGGGAGATAACTAGCCGCTCCTGGGGGCGGGAGATAACTAGCTAGTCCAGGATGTTTTTTCCAAACAACTGCACTGTATTTCAGTTAGACACACACACATACACACACACACGCACGCACGCACGCACGCACGCACACACACACACACACACACACGCACACACACCATGTACAATAGGTAAAACCAACACATCAATGATCAGTAATGATCTATAGCTTGTTGATTATCATTCCTGTCGATACATCCTTTATGTGTGATTTATCTATTGATTGAGTGAGTCTCTTCAGTGTTCACAGAGAATAACTCCTCAGGGACAACTTGTGTCCTAAAAGGAACATGTTCCTTATAACAGGAGTCCACTATATAGGGAATAGGGCCCTGGTCCACTATATAGGGAATATGGCCCTGGTCCACTATATAGGGAATATGGCCCTGGTCCACTATATAGGGAATAGGGCCCTGGTCCACTATATAGGGAATAGGGCCCTGGTCCACTATATAGGGAATAGGGCCCTGGTCCACTATATAGGGAATAGGGCCCTGGTCCACTATATAGGGAATAGGGCCCTGGTCCACTATATAGGGAATAGGGCCCTGGTCCACTATATAGGGAATAGGGAATAGGGCCCTGGTCCACTATATAGGGAATAGGGCCCTGGTCCACTATATAGGGAATAGGGCCCTGGTCCACTATATAGGGAATAGGGAATAGGGCCCTGGTCCACTATATAGGGAATAGGGCCCTGGTCAACAGTAGTGCACTATATAGGGAATAGGGCCCTGTTCAACAGTAATGTACTATATAGGCAATAGGGTGCCATTTGGAACTCACCCTGTTCTTGTCTAACCGCTACAGATGTTTAAGAGAGATAAGATATACCAGGTGTCATGAACGATCACCTAGCATGTGTTTCATCCTGAGCTGGTGTCCAGTTGACATTTTTAAGCTTGTCTATACTGCCCGGTGGCTCCAGTCTCTCACAACCAGCCGACTGCTATATCTGCCGAGTGTAGTGTGGATGTATAAAGAACAGATGGAAGCAATTAGACACGATGGGCTGGGGTAAAATGGGTCCAAGGGGTGAAAGGTTGTGAGATTGAGAATGAAATAATTAACCCCCTGCATCGACTGGTACCGAGTCCCAAATTGGCACCATGTTCCCTAGCCTAGGGCTCTGATTTAAAGTAGTGCACAGCATAGGGAATAGAGTGCCATTTGGGATGCTGTTTGGGAGAGGATTTCCCAGAGGAAGTTAAAAGCCATGCAGGCAGGTTCCTTATTATAATTTCTCTGTCTTTTGTTGAGGGGAGATTATACCACCTGGACAATTACCCTGCTAGTGTTTCGCTAAAAGGAGCTGGCATTTAGTGCCACAGCTACCCACAGATTAAACCAGACTGAACTGGAAAAAAAAGCCTGTAAATTATACTGAAGTGATTTTATCTGAAAAGGAGGAAGTGAAGGCTAAACGACTACATGTATTGCTCTGAACAGAAAAGTCTTGTTGGGAAACTCAATGTTGTAGAGCTTTTGGTATTATAGAGATGGAGAGATCTGTTTTGGGATGCTACTGATGGGCAGATAGACACAGGCAGAAACTCAGATAGACAGGCAGGCATACAGGTTGGCAAATAGACAGGCAGGCACACAGACAGAGACACAGACAGACAGACAGACAGGCAGGCA
Organism: Oncorhynchus tshawytscha; assembly: GCF_018296145.1. NCBI lineage: Eukaryota > Metazoa > Chordata > Actinopteri > Salmoniformes > Salmonidae > Oncorhynchus > Oncorhynchus tshawytscha. The sequence continues at coordinate 1,826,067 of NC_056436.1, read as the reverse complement.
GGCAGTGTCCCTACTCGACAAGCCCTTTGGGGCTGTTAATGGGATCTCCTCGGTAATGAACAGCGTCCCTACTCTACAAGCCCTTGGGACTGTTTTTTAACTAGCTAGCGCTCTGCTTGGCTAGTTAGCGCTCTGCTTGGCTAGTTAGTGCTCTGCTTGGCTAGTTAGCGCTCTGCTTGGCTAGTTAGTGCTCTGCTTGGCTAGTTAGCGCTCTGCTTGGCTAGCTAGCGCTCTGCTTGGCTAGTTAGCGCTTTGCTTGACTAGCTAACGCTCTGCTTGGCTAGTTAGCGCCCTGCTTGGCTAGTTAGCGCCCTGCTTGGCTAGTTAGCGCCCTGCTTGGCTAGTTAGCACCCTGCTTGGCTAGTTAGCGCCCTGCTTGGCTAGTTAGCGCTCTGCTTGGCTAGGCAAGTCAGTTAAGAACTAATTCTTATTTTCAGGGGCAGAACAGCAGATTTGTACCTTGTCAGCTCAGGGGTTTGAACTTGCAACCGGTTACTAGTTGAACTTGCATCCGGTTACTAGTTCAACGCTCTAACCACTAGGCTACCCTGCCGCCCCGATATATATAGAATGGGACCAACACATCCTCCGAGAGCAACTTCTCCCAACCATCCAGGAACAGTTTGGTGATGAACAATGCCTTTTCCAGCATGATGGAGCACCTTTCCAAAGGCAAAGATAACTAAGTGGCTTGGGAACAAAACATCAATATTTTGGGTCCATGGCCAGGAAACTCCCCAGACCTTAATCCCATTGAGAACTTGTGGTCAATCCTCAAGACGAAATCCTGAAGAGGCGGGTGGACAAACAACATCCCACAAATTCTGACACACTCCAAGCATTGATTATGCAAGAATGGGCTGCCATCAGTCAGTATGTGGCCCAGAAGTTAATTGACAGCATGCCAGGGCAGATTGCAGAGGTCTTGAAAAAGAAGGGTCAACACTGCAAATATTGACTCTTTGCATCAACTTCATGTAATTGTCAATAAAAGCCTTTGACACTTATGAAATGCTTGTAATTATACTTCAGTATTCCATAGTAACATCTGACAAAAATATCTAAAGACACTGAAGCAGCAAACTTTGTGGAAATTAATATTTGTGTCATTCTCAAAACTTTTGGCCACAACTGTAGATATGTATTTACAATGGTGTTTGTTCTTCACTGGTTGCCCTTTTCTTGTGGCTACAGGTCACAAATCTTGCTGCTGTGATGTCACACTGTGTTATTTCACCCAGTAGAGATGGGAGTTGATCAAAATGTGTTTTGTTTGCGAATTCTCTCTCTCTCTGTCCCTCTGTCTCTCTCTCTCAAACCCCCTTCCCCTCTGTCTGTCTGATCTCTGTAGGGCCTCCTGTGTGCTGCAGGAAGCCTCTCTGTCTCTCTGTAGGGCCCCTGTGTGCTGCAGGAAGCCTCTCTGTCTCTCTGTAGGGCCCCCTGTGTGCTGCAGTAAGCCTCTCTGTCTCTCTGTAGGGCCCCCTGTGTGCTGCAGTAAGCCTCTCTGTCTCTCTGTAGGGCCCCTGTGTGCTGCAGTAAGCCTCTCTGTCTCTCTGTAGGGCCCCCTGTGTGCTGCAGGAAGCCTCTCTGTCTCTCTGTAGGGCCCCCTGTGTGCTGCAGTAAGCCTCTCTGTCTCTCTGTAGGGCCTCCTGTGTGCTGCAGTAAGCCTCTCTGTCTCTCTGTAGGGCCCCCTGTGTGCAGCAGTAAGCCTCTGTCTGTCTCTCTGTAGGGCCTCCTGTGTGCAGCAGTCAGCCCCTCTGTCTCTCTGTAGGGCCTCCTGTGTGCTGCCGTAAGCCCCTCTCTGTCTCTCTATAGGGCCTCCTGTGTGCTGCAGTAAGCCTCTGTCTGTCTGATTTCTGTAGGGCCTCCTGTGTGCTGCAGTAAGCCTCTGTCTGTCTGATCTCTGTAGGGCCTCCTGTGTGCAGCAGTCAGCCCTTCTGTCTCTATGTAGGGCCTCCTGTGTGCTGCGGCAAGCCTCTGTCTGTCTGATCTCTGTAGGGCCTCCTGTGTGCAGCAGTCAGCCTCTGTCTGTCTGATCTCTGTAGGGCCTATTGTGTGCAGCAGTAAGCCTCTGTCTGTCTGTCTCTCTGTAGGGCCTCCTGTGTGCAGCAGTCAGCCCTTCTGTCTCTCTGTAGGGCCTCCTGTGTGCTGCAGTAAGCCTCTGTCTCTCTGTAGGGCCTCCTGTGTGCTGCCTCTGTCTGTCTGATCTATGTAGGGCCTCCTGTGTGCTGCAGTAAGCCTCTCTGTCTCTCTGTAGGGCCCCCTGTGTGCTGCAGTAAGCCTCTCTGTCTCTCTGTAGGGCCTCCTGTGTGCTGCAGTAAGCCTCTCTGTCTCTCTGTAGGGCCCCCTGTGTGCTGCAGTAAGCCTCTCTGTCTCTCTGTAGGGCCTCCTGTGTGCTGCAGTAAGCCTCTCTGTCTCTCTGTAGGGCCTCCTGTGTGCAGCAGTCAGCCCTTCTGTCTCTCTGTAGGGCCTCCTGTGTGCTGCAGTAAGCCTCTCTGTCTCTCTGTAGGGCCTCCTGTGTGCTGCAGTAAGCCTCTCTGTCTCTCTGTAGGGCCCCCTGTGTGCTGCAGTAAGCCTCTCTGTCTCTCTGTAGGGCCTCCTGTGTGCAGCAGTAAGCCTCTCTGTCTCTCTGTAGGGCCTCCTGTGTGCTGCAGTAAGCCTCTGTCTGATCTCTGTAGGGCCTCCTGTGTGCAGCAGTAAGCCTCTGTCTGTCTGATCTATGTAGGGCCTCCTGTGTGCTGCAGTAAGCCTCTCTGTCTCTCTGTAGGGCCTCCTGTGTGCAGCAGTAAGCCTCTCTGTCTCTCTGTAGGGCCTCCTGTGTGCTGCAGTAAGCCTCTGTCTGTCTGATCTCTGTAGGGCCTCCTGTGTGCTGCCTCTGTCTGTCTGTCTGTCTGTAGGGCCTCCTGTGTGCAGTAGTAAGCCTCTGTCTGTCTGTCTGTCTGTCTGTCTGTCTGTCTGTCTGTCTGTCTGTCTGTCTGTCTGTCTGTCTGTCTGTCTGTCTGTCTGTCTGTCTGTCTGTCTGTCTGTCTGTCTGTCTGTCTGTCTGTCTGATCTCTGTAGGGCCTCCTGTGTGCTGCAGTAAGCCTCTGTCTGTCTGTCTGTCTGATCTCTGTAGGGCCTCCTGTGTGCTGCAGTAAGCCTCTCTGTTTTATCTCTGTAGGGCCTCCTGTGTGCTGCAGTAAGCCTCTCTGTCTCTCTGTCGGGCCTCCGTTAGGGCCTCCTGTGTGCAGCAGTCAGCCTCTCTGTCTCTCTGTAGGGCCTCCTGTGTGCTGCAGTAAGCCTCTGTCTGTCTGATGTCTGTAGGGCCTCCTGTGTGCTGCCTCTGTCTGTCTGTCTGTAGGGCCTCCTGTAGGGCCTCCTGTGTGCAGCAGTCAGCCTCTCTGTCTCTCTGTAGGGCCTCCTGTGTGCAGCAGTCAGCCTCTCTGTCTCTCTATAGGGCCTCCTGTGTGCTGCAGTAAGCCTCTGTCTGTCTGTCTGTAGGGTCTCCTGTGTGCTGCAGTAAGCCTCTCTGTCTCTCTGTAGGGTCTCCTGTGTGCTGCAGTAAGCCTCTCTGTCTCTCTGTAGGGCCTCCTGTGTGCTGCAGTAAGCCTCTCTGTCTCTCTGTAGGGCCTCCTGTGTGCAGCAGTAAGCCTCTCTGTCTCTCTGTAGGGCCCACTGTGTGCAGCAGTCAGCCTCTCTGTCTCTCTGTAGGGCCTCCTGTGTGCTGCAGTAAGCCTCTGTCTGTCTGTCTGTCTGATCTCTGTAGGGCCTCCTGTGTGCTGCAGTAAGCCTCTCTGTTTTATCTCTGTAGGGCCTCCTGTGTGCTGCAGTAAGCCTCTCTGTCTCTCTGTCGGGCCTCCGTTAGGGCCTCCTGTGTGCAGCAGTCAGCCTCTCTGTCTCTCTGTAGGGCCTCCTGTGTGCAGCAGTCAGCCTCTCTGTCTCTCTGTAGGGCCTCCTGTGTGCTGCAGTAAGCCTCTGTCTGTCTGATGTCTGTAGGGCCTCCTGTGTGCTGCCTCTGTCTGTCTGTCTGTAGGGCCTCCTGTAGGGCCTCCTGTGTGCAGCAGTCAGCCTCTCTGTCTCTCTGTAGGGCCTCCTGTGTGCAGCAGTCAGCCTCTCTGTCTCTCTGTAGGGTCTCCTGTGTGCTGCAGTAAGCCTCTCTGTCTCTCTGTAGGGCCTCCTGTGTGCTGCAGTAAGCCTCTCTGTCTCTCTGTAGGGCCTCCTGTGTGCAGCAGTAAGCCTCTCTGTCTCTCTGTAGGGCCTCCTGTGTGCAGCAGTAAGCCTCTCTGTCTCTCTGTAGGGCCTCCTGTGTGCAGCAGTAAGCCTCTCTGTCTCTCTGTAGGGCCTCCTGTGTGTAGCAGTAAGCCTCTCTGTCTCTTTGTAGGGCCTCCTGTGTGCTGCAGTAAGCCTCTGTCTGTCTGATGTCTGTAGGGCCTCCTGTGTGCTGCCTCTGTCTGTCTGTCTGTCTGTCTGTCTGTCTGTCTGTCTGTCTGTCTGTCTGTCTGTCTGTCTGTCTGTCTGTCTGTCTGTCTGTCTGTCTGTCTGTCTGTTTGTCTGTCTGTAGGGCCTCCTGTTGGGCCTCCTGTAGGGCCTCCTGTAGGGCCTCCTGTGTGCAGCAGTCAGCCTCTCTGTCTCTCTGTAGGGCCTCCTGTGTGCAGCAGTCAGCCTCTCTGTCTCTCTGTAGGGCCTCCTGTGTGCTGCAGTAAGTCTCTCTGTCTCTCTGTAGGGCCTCCTGTAGGGCCTCCTGTGTGCAGCAGTCAGCCTCTCTGTCTCTCTGTAGGGCCTCCTGTAGGGCCTCCTGTAGGTCCTCCTGTGTGCTGCAGTCAGCCTCTCTGTCTCTATGTATGGCCTCCTGTAGGGGCTCCTGTAGGGCCTCCTGTGTGCAGCAGTCAGCCTCTCTGTCTCTCTGTAGGGCCTCCTGTAGGGCCTCCTGTGTGCAGCAGTCAGCCTCTCTCTCTCTGTAGGGCCTCCTGTAGGTCCTCCTGTGTGCTGCAGTCAGCCTCTCTGCCTCTCTGTAGGGCCTCCTGTAGGGCCTCCTGTTAGGCCTCCTGTGTGCAGCAGTCAGCCTCTCTGTCATATTCACTGGTCCATGTGATGGAGCTCAACGTTTCCTCATATTAAATGAGCCTGACTGCATACAAACACCCTATTCCCCCATAGGGCTCTGGTCTAAAGTAGTGCACTATATAGGGGATAGGGTGTCCTTTGGGACGTGTCCTCTGTCTGTCAGATGATTGAGTGACTCTGGTCAACAACAGGCTCATTTCTGTCATTACACTTTAGGGAAGGGAGGGCAGTGTGTGTGTGTGTGTGTGTGTGTGTGTGTGTGTGTGTTTATGTGTGCATATGTGTGTCTGTTCCTACTGTTATTCTCCAGTTTCTGCTTCAGAAACCAAAATGATTAGAGCAGGTCTCTCTCTCTCTCTCTCTCTCTCGCTCTCTCTGTCTCTCTCTCTCTCTCTGTCTGTCTGTCTGTCTGTCTGTCTGTCTGTCTGTCTGTCTGTCTGTCTGTCTGTCTGTCTGTCTGTCTGTCTGTCTGTCTGTCTGTCTGTCTGTCTGTCTGTCTGTCTGTCTGTCTGTCTGTCTGTCTGTCTGTCTATCCCTCTCTCTCTCGGTCTTTCTCTATCTGTCTCTCTGTCTGTCTCTCTTTCTGTCTCTCTGTCTGTCTCTCTTTCTGTCTCTCTTTCTGTCTTTCTCTGTCTGTCTCTCTCCCTCTCTCTGTCTCTCTCTCTCTTTCTGTCTTTCTCTGTCTCTCTCTCTCTCTCTCTCTCTGTCTGTCTGTCTCTATCTGTCTGTCTCTCTCATATATATATATATATATATAAACCGTAAGAAATAAACAGAAAAACCATCCAACCAAAAACACAGAGAACCAGAACCTGAGTTTACGCCTTCACTATGGTGAATCACTAAAACAATACAGAAATACAGAAACAATAAGGAACAACACGTCAGAAATCAACTCAATGTGATTAAAGAATCCATGGAATCAAATAACTTTTGGGAGAATTAGAAAACACTTAACAAACAACAACACGAATAATTATCTATCCAAAATGGAGATGTATGGGTAAACCACTTCTCCAATCTTTTTGGCTCTATAACAAAGAATAATGAGCAAAAACATATACAGGATCAAATACAAATCTTAGAATCAACTATTAAAGACTACCAGAACACAGCGGACTATCCAATTACATCAGATGAACTACAGGACAAAATACAAACCCTCCAACCCAAAAAAAGGCCTGTGGTGTTTGATGGTATCCTAGATAAAATGATAAAATATACAGACCACAAATTCAAATAGGCTGTTCTTAATCTCTTCAACATTATCCTTAGTTCTGGCATCTTCCCCAATATTTGGAACTATGGCCTGATCACCCCAATCCACAAAAGTGGAGACACATATGACTCCTATAATTACAGTGGAATATGCTTCAGAAAAATCCTCTGCAAGTATCATCCACAGCAGACTCCAACATGTCCTCAGTGAAAACAATGTCCTGAGCAAATGCCAAATTGACTTCTTACCAAAATACCATACGACAGACCACGTATACACCATTCATTGGCAAACAAAACAAAACAAAAGCCAAGCTTTTGACTAAATGTGGCATGAGGGTCTGTTATACAACTTGATGGAAAGCGTGTTTGGGGGGGCATATGGCATTATAAAATTATTGTACACAAACAACAAGAGTGCATTTAAAATTGGCAATAAGCACACATATTTCTTTCCTGAGGGCAGTGGGTTGAGACAGGGATGTAGCTTGAGCCCCACCCTCTTCAACATACTGTGCATTCAGAAAGTATTCAGACCCCTTGACTTTTTTTTTTTTTTTTACAGCCATTTTGTTACAGCCTTATTATAAAAATGATGACATTGTTTTTTTACCCTTATCAATCTAAACACAATAATGACAAAGCAAATACATTTTTTTTTATATTTTTTTTACAAATTTCTTATGAATGAAAAACGTAAATATCACATTTACATAAGAATCACAACCCTGTACTCAGTACTTTGTTGAAGCACCTTTGGCACTGATTACAGTCAACCAAGCTATGTCAACCAATATATAATGATTAGCCTAGCTATAGTTGGCTATGTCAACCAATATATAATGATTAGCCAAGCTATAGTTGGCTATGTCAACCAATACATAATGATTAGCCTAGCTACAGTTGGCTATGTCAACCAATACATAATGATTAGCCAAGCTATAGTTGGCTATGTCAAACACTACATCATCATGATTAGCCTAGCTATAGTTGGCTATGTCAACCAATACATAATGATTAGCCAAGCTATAGTTGGCTATGTGAACCACTACATCATAATGATAAGCCAAGCTATAGTTGGCTATGTCAAACACTACATCATCATGATTAGCCTAGCTATAGTTGGCTATGTCAACCAATACATAATGATTAGCCAAGCTATAGTTGGCTAGGTCAACCAATACATCATGATTAGCCTAGCTATAGTTGGCTAGGTCAACCAATACATCATGATTAGCCTAGCTATAGTTGGCGATGTCAACCAATACATAATGATTAGCCTAGCTATAGTTGGCTAGGTCAACCACTACATCATCATGAGTAGCCTAGCTACTGATGTAATGTATAATGACGTTGATGCGTGATTTTGCCTGGCTCAGAAAAAGTTGTCTCGTCTCATCTGTGCAGTGCACACTGTTTACTCTGTGTAAGGTTGCAAAGGCAGACCAAATTAAATGCTAGGTTTATATTAACCCCACTGTACCAAATTAAATGCTGGGTTTATATTAACCCCCACTGTACCAAATTAAATGCTAGGTTTATATTAACCCCCACTGTACCAAATTAAATGCTAGGTTTATATTAACCCCACTGTACCAAACTAGATGCTGATATTAACCCCCACTGTACCAAATTAAATGCTAGGTTTATATTAACCCCACTGTACCAAATTAAATGCTAGGTTTATATTAACCCCCACTGTACCAAATTAAATGCTAGGTTTATATTAACCCCCACTGTACCAAACTAGATGCTGATATTAACCCCCACTGTACCAAATTAAATGCTAGGTTTATATTAACCCCCACTGTACCAAACTAAATGCTGATATTAACCCCCACTGTACCAAACTAAATGCTGATATTAACCCCCACTGTACCAAACTAAATGCTGATATTAACCCCCACTGTACCAAACTAAATGCTGATATTAACCCCCACTGTACCAAACTAGATGCTTATATTAACCCCACTGTACCAAACTAAATGCTGGGTTTATATTAACCCCCACTGTACCAAACTAGATGCTTATATTAACCCTCACTGTACCAAATTAAATGCTAGGTTTATATTAACACCCACTGTACCAAACTAGATGCTGATATTAACCCCCACTGTACCAAATTAAATGCTAGGTTTATATTAACCCCCACTGTACCAAACTAGATGCTGATATTAACCCCCACTGTACCAAACTAAATGCTGATATTAACCCTCACTGTACCAAATTAAATGCTAGGTTTATATTAACCCCCACTGTACCAAACTAGATGCTGATATTAACCCCCACTGTACCAAACTAAATGCTGATATTAACCCCCCACTGTACCAAACTAGATGCTGATATTAACCCCCACTGTACCAAATTAAATGCTAGGTTTATATTAACCCCCACTGTACCAAACTAGATGCTGATATTAACCCCCACTGTACCAAATTAAATGCTAGGTTTATATTAACCCCCACTGTACCAAACTAAATGCTAGGCTGATATTAACCCTCACTGTACCAAACTAAATGCTGATATTAACCCCGCTGTACCAAACTAAATGCTAGGTTTATATTAACCCCACTGTACCAAACTAGATGCTGATATTAACCCCACTGTACCAAACTAGATGCTGATATTAACCCCCACTGTACCAAACTAAATGCTGATATTAACCCCCACTGTACCAAACTAAATGCTGATATTAACCCCCACTGTACCAAACTAAATGCTGATATTAACCCCCACTGTACCAAACTAAATGCTGATATTAACCCCACTGTACCAAACTAGATGCTGATATTAACCCCCACTGTACCAAACTAGATGCTGATATTAACCCCCACTGTACCAAACTAAATGCTGATATTAACCCCCACTGTACCAAATTAAATGCTGGGTTTATATTAACCCCCACTGTACCAAACTAGATGCTGGGTTTATATTAACCCCCACTGTACCAAACTAAATGCTGATATTAACCCCCACTGTACCAAACTAAATGCTAGGCTTATATTAACCCCCACTGTACCAAATTAAATGCTAGGTTTATATTAACCTCCACTGTACCAAATTAAATGCTAGGTTTATATTAACCCCCACTGTACCAAACTAGATGCTGATATTAACCCCCACTGTACCAAACTAAATGCTGATATTAACCCCCACTGTACCAAACTAGATGCTGATATTAACCCCACTGTACCAAACTAGATGCTTATATTAACCCCCACTGTACCAAACTAAATGCTGATATTAACCCCCACTGTACCAAACTAAATGCTGATATTAACCCCCACTGTACCAAACTAAATGCTGATATTAACCCCACTGTACCAAACTAGATGCTGATATTAACCCCCACTGTACCAAACTAGATGCTTATATTAACCCCACTGTACCAAACTAAATGCTGGGTTTATATTAACCCCCACTGTACCAAACTAGATGCTTATATTAACCCTCACTGTACCAAATGAAATGCTAGGTTTATATTAACACCCACTGTACCAAACTAGATGCTGATATTAACCCCCACTGTACCAAATGAAATGCTAGGTTTATATTAACCCCCACTGTACCAAACTAGATGCTGATATTAACCCCCACTGTACCAAACTAAATGCTGATATTAACCCTCACTGTACCAAATTAAATGCTAGGTTTATATTAACCCCCACTGTACCAAACTAGATGCTGATATTAACCCCCACTGTACCAAACTAAATGCTGATATTAACCCCCACTGTACCAAACTAGATGCTGATATTAACCCCCACTGTACCAAATTAAATGCTAGGTTTATATTAACCCCCACTGTACCAAACTAGATGCTGATATTAACCCCCACTGTACCAAATTAAATGCTAGGTTTATATTAACCCCCACTGTACCAAACTAAATGCTAGGCTGATATTAACCCCCGCTGTACCAAACTAAATGCTAGGTTTATATTAACCCCCACTGTACCAAACTAGATGCTGATATTAACCCCCACTGTACCAAACTAGATGCTGATATTAACCCCCACTGTACCAAACTAGATGCTGATATTAACCCCCACTGTACCAAACTAAATGCTGATATTAACCCCCACTGTACCAAACTAAATGCTGATATTAACCCCCACTGTACCAAACTAAATGCTGATATTAACCCCCACTGTACCAAACTAAATGCTGATATTAACCCCCACTGTACCAAACTAGATGCTGATATTAATCCCCACTGTACCAAACTAGATGCTGATATTAACCCCCACTGTACCAAACTAGATGCTGATATTAACCCCCACTGTACCAAACTAAATGCTGATATTAACCCCCACTGTACCAAATTAAATGCTGGGTTTATATTAACCCCACTGTACCAAACTAGATGCTGGGTTTATATTAACCCCCACTGTACCAAACTAAATGCTGGGTTTATAGTAACCCCACTGTACCAAACTAAATGCTGATATTAACCCCCACTGTACCAAACTAAATGCTAGGCTTATATTAACCCCCACTGTACCAAACAAAATGCTGGGTTTATATTAACCCCCAAACTAGATACTAGGTTTATATTAACCCCACTGTACCAAACTAAATGCTGGGTTTAGAGGTCTTCCGGCGCCGACAGAGATGGCCGCCTCGCTTCGCGTTCCTAGGAAACTATGCAGTTTTTTGTTTTTTTACGTGTTATTTCTTACACTAGTACCCCAGGTCATCTTAGGTTTCTTTACATACAGCCGACAAGAACTACTGAATATAAGATCAGCGTCAACTCACCATCAGTACGACCAAGAATATGTTTTCGCGACGCGGATCCTGTGTTCTGCCTTACAACCAGTGTAACCGAGTGGATCACATGCAGCGACCAAAAAAAAAAAGCGACTCAGAAAAAGAGGAAACGAAGCGGTCTTCTGGTCAGACTCCGGAGACGGGCACATCGTGCACCACTCCCTAGCATTCTTCTTGCCAATGTCCAGTCTCTTGACAACAAGGTTGATGAAATCCGAGCAAGGGTAGCATTCCAGAGGGACATCAGAGACTGTAACGTTCTTTGCTTCACGGAAACATGGCTAACTGGAGAGACGCAATCCGGCGGTGCAGCCAGCGGGTTTCTCCACGCATCGCGCCGACAGAAACAAACATCTTTCTGGTAAGAAGAGGGGCGGGGGGCGTATGTCTTATGGCCAACGTGACATGGTGTGATGAAAGAAACATACAGGAACTCAAATCCTTCTGTTCACCTGATTTAGAATTCCTCACAATCAAATGTAGACCGCATTATCTACCAAGAGAATTCTCTTCGATTATAATCACAGCCGTATATATCCCCCCAAGCAGACACATCGATGGCTCTGAACGAACTTTATTTAACTCTCTGCAAACTGGAAACGATTTATCCGGGAGGCTGCATTCATTGTAGCTGGGGATTTTAACAAGGCTAATCTGAAAACAAGACTCCCTAAATTTTATCAGCATATCGATTGCGCAACCAGGGGTGGAAAGACCCTGGATCATTGTTACTCTAACTTCCGCGACGCATATAAGGCCCTGCCCCCGCCCCCTTTCGGAAAAGCTGACCACGACTCCATTTTTGTTGATCCCTGCCTACAGACAGAAACTAAAACAAGAAGCTCCCACGCTGAGGTCTGTCCAACGCTGGTCCGACCAAGCTGACTCCACACTCCAAGACTGCTTCCATCACGTGGACTGGGAGATGTTTCAGATTGCGTCAGACAACAACATTGACGAATACGCTGATACGGTGTGCCAGTTCATTAGAACGTGCGTTGAAGATGTCGTTCCCATAGCAACGATTAAAACATTCCCAACCAGAAACCGTGGATTGATGGCAGCATTCGTGTGAAACTGAAGGCACGAACCACTGCTTTTAATCAGGGCAAGGTGTCTGGTAACATGGCTGAATACAAACAGTGCAGCTATTCCCTCCGCAAGGCTATCAAACAAGCTAAGCGCCAGTACAGAGACAAAGTAGAATCTCAATTCAACGGCTCAGACACAAGAGGTATGTGGCAGGGTCTACAGTCAATCACGGACTACAGGAAGAAACCCAGCCCAGTCACGACCAGGATGTCTTGCTCCCAGGCAGACTAAATAACTTTTTTGCCCGCTTTGAGGACAATACAGTGCCACTGACACGCCTGCAACGGAAACATGCGGTCTCTCCTTCACTGCAGCCGAAGTGAGTAAGACATTTAAACGTGTTAACCCTCGCAAGGCTGCAGGCCCAGACGGCATCCCAGCCGCGCCCTCAGAGCATGCGCAGACCAGCTGGCCGGTGTGTTTTACGGACATATTCAATCAATCCCTATACCAGTCTGCTGTTCCCACATGCTTCAAGAGGGCCACCATTGTTCCTGTTCCCAAGAAAGCTAAGGTAACTGAGCTAAACGACTACCGCCCCGTAGCACTCACATCCGTCATCATGAAGTGCTTGAGAGACTAGTCAAGGACCATATCACCTCCACCCTACCTGACACCCTTGACCCACTCCAATTTGCTTACCGCCCAAATAGGTCCACAGACGATGCAATCTCAACCACACTGCACACTGCCCTAACCCATCTGGACAAGAGGAATACCTATGTGAGAATGCTGTTCATCGACTACAGCTCGGCATTCAACACCATAGTACCCTCCAAGCTCGTCATCAAGCTCGAGACCCTGGGTCTCGACCCCGCCCTGTGCAACTGGGTACTGACTTCCTGACGGGCCGCCCCAGGTGGTGAGGGTAGGCAACAACATCTCCTCCCCGCTGATCCTCAACACTGGGGCCCCACAAGGGTGCGTTCTGAGCCCTCTCCTGTACTCCCTGTTCACCCACGACTGCGTGGCCATGCACGCTCCAACTCAATCATCAAGTTTATGGACGACACAACAGTGGTAGGCTTGATTACCAACAACGACGAGACGGCCTACAGGGAGGAGGTGTGAGGGCCCTCGGAGTGTGGTGTCAGGAAAATAACCTCACACTCAACGTCAACAAAACTAAGGAGATGATTGTGGACTTCAGGAAACAGCAGAGGGAACACCCCCCCATCCACATCGATGGAACAGTAGTGGAGAGAGGGTAGCAAGTTTAAGTTCCTCGGCATACACATCACAGACAAACTGAATTGGTCCACTCACACAGACAGCATCGTGAGGAAGGCGCAGCAGCGCCTCTTCAACCTCAGGAGGCTGAAGAAATTGACTTGTCACCAAAAGCACTCTGAAACTTCTACAGATGCACCCGAGAGCATCCTGGCGGCTGTATCACCGCCTGGTATGGCAACTGCACCCGCCCTCAACCGTAAGGCTCTCAGAGGGTAGTGAGGTCTGCACAACGCATCACCGGGGGCAACTACCTGCCCTCCAGGACACCTACACCACCCGATGCTACAGGAAGGCCATAAAGATCATCAAGGACATCAACCACCGAGCCACTGCCTGTTCACCCCGCTGCCATCCAGAAGGCGAGGTCGAGTACAGGTGCATCAAAGCTGGGACCGAGAGACTGAAAAACAGCTTTCTATCTCAAGGCCATCAGACTGTTAAACAGCCACCACTAACATTGAGTGGCTACTGCCAACACACTGTCAATGACACTGACTCTACTCCAGCCACTTTAATCATGGGAATCGATGGGAAATGATGTAAATATATCACTAGCCACTTTAAACAATGCTACCTTTTATATAATGTTACTTACCCTACATTGTTCATCTCATATGCATACGTTGATACTGCACTCTATATCATCGACTGCATCCTTATGTAATACATGTATCACTAGCCACTTTAACTATGCCACTTGGTTTACATACTTATCTCATATGTATATACTGTACTCGATATCATCTACTGTATCTTGCCTATGCTGCTCTGTACCATCACTCATTCATATATCCTTATGTACATATTCTTTATCCCCTTACACTGTGTATGACAGTAGTTTTTTTTGGAATTGTTAGTTAGATTACTTGCTCGTTATTACTGCATTGTCGGAACTAGAAGCACAAGCATTTCGCTACACTCGCATTAACATCTGCTAACCATGTGTATGTGACAAATAAAATTTGATTTGATTTGATTTGA